>NC_134700.1:116671552-116971552 GCF_043290135.1 Rhipicephalus microplus | reverse complement strand
TTTAAATGTAGCTCGAAAAGTTGATATAGCTTTGGCTAAGTATAAGGAGCCATGAACTGACAAGTAATATCTTCCCCTGCCCTGAAACAAGTATGAGATGCATTTTACGCACGCACGCACACACACGCACACACGCGCGCTTATTTTGAGTGTGTTGAACAGTCTCAAAAAAAATGGAAATTAGATGTACTAATAACCTCATGGGACAAACTCACAATGATTCGCTTCCACATGCTTCGCCTGCTTATACGCCGACACCTCCTAAAGCAGCACCCAGACCAGCGTGTGGCGAATGGATTGTTACCTCCCCGTGTTCGTGGCCGGCTTGCCTCGTAGTTTCCGAGCGCTGTTGTACGATTTAAGAGTGGGCTCTGTGCTGGAGCGTGAAAAATCGCACCGTGAAGGGCGTGTAAACAGGCCGTTGTGCGCAGCTTGTGGCTCCTGCGAAACACTTGAGCATCTCGTGCACTGTCCTACATTTGCTACGCAGCGGTCTTTCCTGATAAAGGAATATAAGTTCCTGGGACTGAAGTGTGCGACTCTAGACGACTATATCTTTCCGAGTGGTAGTACTTCCCGACGCGACCAGGCCCACCAAGCTCTCCTTACATTTATGAACCGAACGGACCTGGCCACCCCTTTATGAACGGTCTTTTTTTCTTTTTTATTATTTTTATTTATGTTTTTTACTTATACTCGTTGAAGTCTTCGTCATTTTTTCCCCTCCCTCATCTGTTTTCATCTTTCACCCCTCTAATTTTTGTTTTCCCTGTTTCTTCCCTCCTCCCGAAAGGGTGAGCAGGCCTTGTGCCCCTCCAGGTGGCAGTTGCCTGCTTGCTCTCTCCCTCTTTCCTCTGTGTCCTTGTGTATGCAAATCAAATAATAATAATAATAATTTACCGCTGTTTCCAACCAGGCTCACTAATTTGTTGAAAACCAAGACTCATCGAAGTATTAATCTCGTGAGCCTTTAGCGTCCTACGTCGTTAGCTACACAGATCAGTGAACTGTAATTAGCGTATTAGCTCAAATGATGTCATATTATTTCATATAATTTTTGCCTTCTAAAGCAGTAAACACCTCTTTTATTCAGCGCTTCTCAGATGCAGTGCAGTTATAATAATAATAATAATAATAATAATAATGATAATAATAATAATAATAATAATAATAATAATAATAATAATAATTATTATTATTATTATTATTATTATTATTATTATTATTATTAGGAATAGCATGGCTAAATCTGGCAGTGACGCCATTGAGCGAGTTCAGCAAAAATTCATAAGCATTTACAACCATCATTTTGCTAGAAATTACTCTGTAGGTCGTTCTAACACGAGCTTAACAAATATAAAGTTGGAACTGTCTGATCGGACGGTTCGCAAACTGATCTACAACTTTCTCATTGAAATTTTAATCTATTTTTGGTCCCCTCAAAAGTTAGCTAATTAAACAGATCTAACTAAATTTATTTTAGCACACAAAATAGTTTGACTAACTCCAGACAACGGTCAGCAATATGCATTTGGACGCGTCGTAATTGCGTGTGTTGGCATATTTTTTAACTCTGGCTGAAGATAAATGGGGCACCCTGAGTGTATATATATATATATATATATATATATATATATATATATATATATATATATATATATATATATATATATATATATATATATATAAGGGAAAGAAGTTTATACTTAAGGCCTCGTTTTTCCGTGTATAGGTTTCTAAACAGTCCTGATGTCACGTTTCTCATTGAATCTGCGTGTCACCCAGATCGCCTGAAGGGAGCAACCGTGGACAAGTAAGTCTGTTTGCTGCAGAAGCCACCACTGTTATTTTCGCCACCACAGCAAGTCCCTGGGCCACTGAATGCCACGATTAGACACGGTCAGGGAATAACTACTTTGGTAACAATCGTTTCTGAACACCGAGCATTCCTGGACAACCTGCTGGGGTGACCCTGTTTTGAGAAAGTGTTCATCCAAATGCTGCTTTGTGTTTGGGGCACACTCACAGCATTCCACTTTATTGGCGCATGGCGCACGCTCGACAGCCTGCCATGAAGGTACAAAAACGAGAATAAACTATTATAGCCCTCTCCCTCCCCCCCCACACACAAAAAAGCTGTTTCAAGGGAAGTCAGCGCGTCGATTTCTTATCTCCGCGGCGCACGAACACCTCCACATTAGTAGTTGGTGGCAGGCTGTAGTATTGCTGAGCATAGGTGGCACCAGGTGCTGCCACGTCGCGCCTCTTGAATGTGGCGCGATTTTTAAATATACACAGACAGCACACACAACACTTTTTGAGCCTCTGAAATGTGAACCACTGGACTCACCTGCATAAAAATTAACCCTAACAATTAGAAAATAAAAAGCAAGGAAATGTTACAGAAATAATTTTAATACTTGAGTTATCGTCTTGAGGAGACAACATAAAAGAGCGAGACTACCGAAGTATTTTTCTGGATATTTACCCTTGCTTTCTGAAAAAAAAATGAAAGCCTGAGTAGAAAATTTGTCTGCAACATTTCCTCCTTACACTGAGAAAGAACACAGTGCCGAAAATTTTATGTAGGTCTGACCAAATTTCGACGAGCTAGTCAAAATGTACACATCTGTTCTCTATTAACGCTCGCACTGGTGAGCCCTCTTAAGTCATCATCTGCAACAAGAAAAACGAAACAATAAGTGTTACGCTAGCTGGCGTCTATATCTAATGGCCGTATCATTGTTCCCGCATTTATATTTCCTACGTTTTACTGAAAACTGTTGCTGTCCACATAAACGCCTGAAATCCGTTGCATGGCGCCGCATACAAAATGTAATTTAAAAAACATACAGTTGTTAAATGTTTACTGCAAGGCTAGTGATGCTCCCCATTATATGTTGCAATTCACTCAGTACTATCCGTAAATTCGGCGAAGGCTGTTTAACCGAAGTTGTGAAAATAATTTATTAAACTTTTTCTATATAATCTTCACTATTTACAATTAAATGCTCGATATGCCTCGTTGAAGCCGATAGCTAAATTTTTATAGCAATAGGTCCGTGAACAGATTTGCAAACAAGTTTAAAAAAATACGAAACTGTACGTTCCTTTTTTGAGAAGTGCCACAACAACTTTGATTCATTTTTGCCTTCGGACGCAATTTTGGGTGGGGGACAGAGACCGCACAGAGCTCGGTTTGCCTTATTTGGAAACCTTCGGTATATCTTTGTCGAAAACATTGTCAATGGGAGTGTCGGTAGTTTTAACATCACCGAAAAAAGTGCCCTTTGTCGACTACATCAAAAAGCCGACTCAATGGGAAATTTCTTAGATAACAACTAATTATGAGAAATTGACCGCATATTTTCAAAACCAAGTAAAGCGGTAGTTGTCGCAGCCATTTTAATTAACTCATCGTCCAATGAGAGTGCAATACTGCGCATTCTGACGGATGATCCTTCCTATACATGAACAAGGATGCATTATTCCTACGGAACATTTATTTTGAAATAATGCGCTGCATACTGCAGTTTCCTTATGATAAGTACATCTTGATAAGTGTAGGCTGCCGCATCTGGCTTCCCGCTACGAGACCGACAGAAACATCTGCTACGCAATGTTAAAAATTACATTGCTTGCTTTATGAAGCTAGACTAAATCTGGTTCACCATCTTAAGAGCTAAAACAAGAAAGGAAGGAAGGAAAATAAATTTATTGTGCTCCTGCGGAACACGACTGAGTCGCACAGCCGGCTTAGTCCCAAGTAGGAACGGCAAGTCGAGCCTGGCGGCCACCTCGCGAGCCCGCTGTACAGCCGTGAGCTGAGCAGTGAGAGCGGGGCTGCGTAGAAGCATCTTCCACTCCTCCAGTGTGAAGCTTGAGTCAACAGGTGCGACATTGCTCCACCTGGCATGCAGGCAAGCGAACACACCACCGGCAGCGCCAACAGGCGCCTATTCGAACGCGTGAGAAATAAACAAACAAAAATTTGTCCCTGGCGCTACCTATGCCTCATGTGAATAAAATACAATTTTAATTCAAAAGTGTTTGTTTTTAAGCAAAATACGTCTACCTGCGAATATTTCTTGTCCTACCAGTATATCTTCAAGATTGACCACATTCGCTGTCGGGTGACGCCATGGTCACTTTTTATCGAGTTTCAACGTCAAATTAAAATTAAAATTCCTTTTTTCTGGCACGAAAGCATGCTCGCTGCTGCCGATGTGATGAACGATCTTTTCATTTGCGCCACAATCAGAAAAGTTTTCCGAACTGTAAACAGTCCCTTTAAAGATATGCTGGAAGTGCTGTTGTAGTTAGCATAATTTAATCGTGCTGAACTGTTTTGAGCGATCCCCCGAGAAAAGATGAGGATTTAGTTGTGTGGATCCCCACTGCTGCGTCATACTCTAGTTTTGGGTGGTGTAATGACTGTTAAAGCAATGATTTTAAGAATGATGGGGCGTTGTAAAAGTTGTGACGTAAGCCACCAAGCGTGCTGTTAGCTTTATTGATTATGTACTCACTGTGAACAGATAAGATCGATTTCAAGTTGTGGGAACATACGACAGGATCTAATGGGTTATTATTCAATAGCTGTAATGGAAGAGTGGTGGAATTTCTAAGAACAAGCAAAATTTTAAATTTCCTAATATTTATTTTCATTCATTCCATTGATTGCACTATTCATGTCTGTAGTTCAGATCTAATTTAAGAGCACTATAATCGTGAGTAATGGTTATTTCACGGTAATTTGCGCAATTGTCAGCAAGCAAGAGAACGTCAGAAGTCAACGTGGATGGTGGATTGTAAACAAAGATTAATAAAACAAGTGATCCTAGTACCGATCCCTGAGGCACGCCGGAACGAACCTCATTTAAAGGTAAGTCATTATTATGAGCAATAACAAACTGATTGCGGTTACAAAAGAAAGTATTCAATGCAGCAATTTTCGAGGAAAGGGCACCGCGAGTGCTATAGATGGGACGTGCAGAAAGCAACGCCACTGGCAAGAATGCCCGTGCGGTGGAACGGCATCTCAAACCGGAAGTCGATGCAGACGGGTGCCGTAGCCCACAATACTCTGCATAGACACGATTTTTTCTATCCACCTAGGGCTGAACGAATGTGGGGTCTAGAGCTTTTCACCCTCGACAAAGGGGTGGTGTTGACAGGATGTGATAGACGGGTTTTCGGCTCTTGCTACCCAGACATGGTGGTCAACGTGACTCCTTATGGCATCAAAGAGGGTCAGTGCAGGGGAGAACACGCAGTTAGGCAGCCTAACACAGTCCTTCGGTCCCCCCTTTCTTCAGTCCACCAGCTGCGCCGAAGGTGAACACAAAGGGACACAAAGGAGGAGGGGGTGCATCGGCACTAATCCGATGGCACAGTTTCTTGCTGCGCACCTTCGAGTGAGAGCGCACGTGTCCTGTCAACCAGAGGTACCCGGAAATACCGGCAACGGTGACGTCAATGCACACTGTGTACTGCTTTCACGTGTCTCTGAAAGGCGTGCCTCGTCAAAGATGAACCTTCCGTGAGGATGCTAGTGAGAGCAAGGAATAACCACGATGTGAAGTTGGTACTTTGCTTAACGCGGAAAACATTTAAAAAATGCAAATTTCGCCCCCCCCCCTTTTTTTTCTTGCTTTTAGGCGAAAGAGAGTACAATAATAACAGCACGAAATCGTAACGGTCGCGGTCGGGCACCTGGCACATGAACGGCGGACATCATAGGAGGAGGAGTGAGGAATAACAAAATGAGCATGGAAGGTGGGAAAACCACTACATGCGTATGCAGATGCCTGGGACAAGGGTTGGGTATTGGGACTGGACTGGATAGGAAGGATTGAAATGGCGGGAGTGGGGAGGCACTATGCACTCTCACTAGCGAACAATCCAGAACAGGAAGGCTTGGAAATTTCTCTCCAAAACCCTTCCTTGGGGAACAAAGGAATGTTTCCAAGTACTGTGCTAAGGGGAGGTGACAAGTTTCTCTCAGCCTGAACCTGAAATTCGATATGCTTTCTTTTTCAAGTGGTGTTTGGGAACAAAAACGTGTCGTCCTAATTCCTGTATTCCCCCCGCCAGCTGCTGGCCTAGGACCACACAGTGGTATCTTGTTCTGTTTGCCCGTATCTTTTCTTCAACATATCCTTTCTCAAAGCAACATTTTCCTTCGCATCCTTTCTTTTTTTTTTCAAGGTACCTCTCCCAGTAAGGTAAGAGAGAGGGGGAACGTGAAAACTACGATGATCGTTTCGCTACGAGATTCATTCGCGTGCAGCCCTTCGTTGCAGGAGACTTCGAGTCTTAGGTTCTTTATATCAACGTCCTCGATACCGACAGTCTTCTATACCTCGTGAACATATCTTCGCTTGTAGCTGTGGTTTTCGGGTTGCAACTGTACAGTCTAACCGCCTAAATTCGCGTACGATGAGCCATGGCATCGACTTCTACGGCAACAAACGTTTCGGAAACTCCACGACGAACACCGAACTACGTCGGACTTTTCCCACTCGACCTATGGAGGAAGATAATCAGATACCTGGACGCCGCCTCCCTCTTGGCTGTGGCCGAGGCATCACCAAAATTGAAGCGGTTTGCGTTCTGCTCGAAAGTCCTGAGAAGACTGACTTTCGACCCCGAAACTGATGAGCGGATCGTCAAAAAGTTCGTACTGGCCAAACGCGAGCAGCTCATCGACGGCGACCAGGTACAAGGCGTGCCTCTCGTTGTGTACGTCCGACGGCTTCGCTTTAACAATTGCCTGGCTTTCCCTTCATCGTCGATTCTGGACGTCGCGCGCTACTGCCGAAACCTACGTGAGTTGAGCTGCGTCAACTGCATCGTTGAGCCAAACGCTCTCTTCGACCTCCTGGCCCTACAGCTGACCGGTGTCACCAAGCTTGAGTGGTCACTGCACGAAGACGGCCACTACAAAACTTGGCTGGACAAGCGCACCGTGACCCACCTTCGTACCTTTCCCAGGTTGCAGGGCCCGAGGTTGAACACCATGTATGTGGAGGTAGCCGTCACAAGCGAAACCCTTTACTTCTTGAAAAACTTCGTGGCGCGGTGTCGTCGACTGCGGCACCTGCATGTGCACGCTATCCGCAAGGAGGGGCTCGCTGTGCCGAGCTCCGAAGCCTGCCGCCGTAAGCTGACGAAACTAAAGCAACATCTTGAGACTTTCAAGTACAGTCACGAGGAGCTGCTTGCGCCAATGAACCTGGGAGCCCGGTTGATGGAGCGAGACGAGCGACGTCGTACTTTCAGTGCTGAAGACGCGATCTGGGGCAACATCCACTGCCGGTTCAAACCCGAAAACGCCACCAACCTGTTCATCTTCGCGGACGTGGCCGAAAGGAAAGTGATACTGCGCGGCATCAAGCAAGCCGTGGTCGTCGTCGAAGGCGACGCGAGATCGACCTGCCTGTTCGAACACGCCGCTGGGCAAGCCGATTCGTGGAAGGACGTCACACGCCTGTGTCTAGGCCTAGTGGCGCCCAGGGGATTCGACGTCCCGACGATGCCGACTGCGCACCGAGGCTACATGAACCCGATGATGCAGTTCTTCGACGCCTGCGTCTCCCATTTAGTGGAACTCAACGTGACCGCCTTTCATTTCACCGAAGAAGCTGACTGCTGCCTGGTGGTCGCCTCGACGTTGCCCAATCTTCGTTCCCTGGCGGTCGCGCCATGCGGCGTCAACCACGCATACTCCCTCGAATCTCTCGCTTGTGGCTGCCTCTTCCTCGAGCATCTGGACGTCGGAAGCGATGGCGTCCGGTCGTGCGAGGCTTGCCATCGTCCGTTGCTCTTCACAGCGCGTCGTTTCTGGACGCTGCACGAAAGCACCCGGCTGCGCCGGCTCAGCATCGGCGAGACGACTACGGTCGCCGACTTGAACTTCCTTCAGCTGTGCCGCGTCATAGAACTACGCCTACACTTGGACTGTGAGGACGCCGCCAAACTGCGTGACTGTAAGTCGAGCCTTGGTGATCTCCTCAGCTTCAACCCGCTACTGACTTCGTTGACGCTCATTTCTGGAAGGGAGATCCTGGGACAGCGATTTGCCGAAAATTTGAGTGCGGTACGCAGCCTGCTTCACTTGTGCGTGCTGACCGCGACCCGGACCCCCGAGAGCGCGGCTGAAGACTTCTTTATGATCCTGGAAGGCTCCTTGCCGCACCTGCGGTCGCTTCACGCGCACTACCTGGACGTGCGTGGAACGATTCAGGTTCGGACTTGGTTGCGTCAGTGGAGGCCCGACAACACGGTGCCGACCATCGCAAAGTGGAGATCGTCGGAAGGCGTCTTCCTGGACGACAGCCCCTGCCTTGGCCGCCTCTGCAGCGTGTCTACGTTTATTGGACTGGTCCGGCCCAGAAACCGTTACTGAGGTGCCGTCCTTTCATATCCCGAGAGACAAGTACTTAATTTTGTCTGTGATATATTTCAAAGTGTAGTTGTTATTGCACGATGTACGTCTTTCGATAATATTCCGTAAATCTTTTATAAAAGGCACAAAAATGCAATTTTATTTTAATTTCTAGTTGTACGCCATATATTTAACAAATTGTGCTCTGTCTGCATTATTTTCAGCAACAGATTAACATTGTTGCATTATATGTACGTGCCAAAGAAATTGAAAAAGCACAAATGTCCTGGATGATGACGTTTTGTTATGAAAATTTTTTGTGAGTAATCCTGCAATTTCTAAGCGAAGACATGAAAAATATGCTTTCGTTTGTCTGTGATATTTTTCAAGGTGTCAACAACATTCTCCGACGTTGTACTGCCGATGATGGTCAGAGATAATTTCCGTAAAGAGCCACTCTTGGGAAATTAGTATATCCTCTTAGCACATCATCGTTTGCAACTTAGCAACTTATGCCGCTTCCGCACACCAATTTTTTGCGACAGATGTTCAGGTGTCTTTGTCAAATGCATGCAGGCAATAGAAATGCAAAAGTTTATTTGAGCTTAAGCGGAATTTGTTTCATGTTTTCAGATTTAAATGCCCTAAGTGTTATTGTGAGCCCTTCGGAGGTATTAAGGTGCAGGCTTGCATTATTTATTTCTTTATTACTGTATATCGCCTACCTGCATGATCAATGCCCTACAACTTGAGGCGTGTTTGCTTTCATGTGTGTGTGTGAGACCTTGTAAGTACATTTAAGTGCTTGTACATTACCATCACCTGTGCAATAAACGTATCTTGTTATGCGCGCGGATCCATGGTGTTTGTGTCGGTTTACACTGCGGCAACACCGAACTTTATACTTGGTTTCTCGACTGGTTGTTTTTTAATGCGTTATGTTAATGCAGTGAAAGATGATATGACAACAGCGACGTTTATCGCTCTCACACCAGAAAACCGTCAGGCCTGTGCGGAACGCGCAGCACGGTCACAGCAAAAGTTGGACGAGCGGCCTTTCAGAGCCTTTTCTAAACACTTTTTTGTAAGCTGCTGCAATAACAATTGCAAGGTACCCGCTACGCCTAAATCATTGTGTAATATGCATGCATTCAATACGCCATCGTTCGTCATTCTTCGGAGAAGTGTGGTACCTGCTGCACATTTCCAACAAACTGTGCAATGTTCTTTTTTTTTTTTTTGCTGTGGCTGACTTCGATGAACAATTATGCCAGTAGATTTGGTAATCCTCACAATACACCACAGTGGGTATGCGCTGCAGTTATTTTATGAATAAGATCAATCTTTTTTAAAGGGTTGGAGCATTCGACGACCCAGTCGTTGCGCAATTCGAATTAAACAACACCTAGTTGTTCATTTGGTGTTCTAAAACGCTTTAAAATTACTCATATTAACGCGATTCTTTTCCCGACGTGGTCACCATTAGGGTGTCTAGAATGGGGAGGTGTGAAAAGCGCCTGCGGAAACCGGTCCCCAAAGTGCATCGATGCCGCAAGGGGCGCTGTACGCAAGGGCGTGTTAGAATTACTGTATATGCTACCTTTAGGTAGCAGAGTTGCGCTAGAGTTACTGTATATGCTACCTCTACCTAAAGGTAGCATATACAGTAACTCTAGGGCGCGTGCCCCGACGCGGTGGTGTAGTGGTTTGGTACTCGGCTGCTGACCCGCAGGTCGCGGGTTTGGATCCCGGCTGCATTTCCGATGGAGGCGGAAATGTTGTAGGCCCGTGTACTCAGATTTGGGTGCACGTTAAAGAACCCCAGGTGGTTGAAATTTCCGGAGCCCTCCACTACGGCGTCTCTCATAATCATCAGTGGTTTTGGGACGTTAAACCCCACATATCAATCAATCAAATCAACTCTAGGGCGCGTGGCGTTGAGCAGACGACGTACAGCGCAGTCTTGCTTGTGCTCGAAGAACTTGGCTTGCACTATTTTTTGCGTGGCGCACTTTCGAACGCTAATCGCTTTTTCTCAGCGTGTACAATATTAAAAAATTGACTTCGTGTCCTTCTTTGAAAAACAGCGTTCACATGCATTATCATGCTGCAGGCTGCATACGGAGTAGTAGCGCGCGCTAGTAATATCGTTCGAGGCATGTCGTTAAATTTAAGCACCGTGTCTATTACTTTTTTGCTTCTGTCCTCCATTTTGCTAATTACAATTATGTATCACTGAAAATTATTAAAGCCATATTTAACGCCTATTTAGATTGTTATAAACTTCTCTGTTTTTTTGAACCTGTTTCTATCCCCTGGCTGCTGGTAAAAGCGTCGTGCGCACGTTTTATCGGCAGAAAAAAAAAACACATTCGTTTGCGAAGCAAGCTATTTTGGTCTGTGCAATAACAAGCAGTCTACAGAACCCAGGGCTGAACCCACGTGGCTTTCTCTTGTTGCTCCTTTTGGTTGACCTCGTTAATAAATGAATGCAGCGAGCTAAGCAATACAAGCGTGTAAGTGATCAGGTTAACATAATGACATGTTCAGAGAAATCGACCTGTAACATTCTCCCAATCTTTCACGACACGTCTGCAACAAACTGTGTGTACGAAGCCGTCCAAAAAAAAAAAAACCTGCCCGCATTTTCTCAAGGGCGGGGGGGGGGGGGGAGATCGAGTAAATGCGTTACAGAGCGATGGGGGTATTGCGTGAATGTTGCGTAATTTGTTATGGTTAAAGAATGCTTAATTCTTATTTTGCGTTTGTTATTCTAATTTATTAAACAAAGGAGAAGCGTTGCCTTCAACGAGTTGGAGGACGGTGATGTTGGGTTGTGCCCCACTAGTGGTTGAAGGTACTGTTGCCACTGTTGTTTCCATCGCATCTACTCGAGTCAAGCAATGCGTCAAGTCAAGCGGAAGCCAAGTAAAGACGCCCTTGACTGAATTCCAAATGCGCGATCTGCAGTGCTGACATATACCGGGTGGCCAGTGAACGGTTGTGTGTGTGTGGGGGGGGGGGGGGTAGCGACAGTTTTGCGGGTGTCTTCCTGGGCCGGCATGATACGCGAGCACAGACAGTGGGGTTGTGGACGGCACCACTGACGCTGGATCCACGACATCGTGCGACTAGGGAATGCTCCGCATTTAAGAATGGTCAGCTTGTTGTCAAGTGACTGAATTAAGTGGCACGTACACCCCACCTGACAGGTAAAGGAGACCACTTACTGTGCTCCCGCCGGCAGAATCGGAGTCTCATTTTCTTCGCTGCTGGGGCAAGCTACTTTGCATAGTTTCCAGTTGATGCAAAGAAGATGCTCCGCTGCCACAAATAGCGCGCAACGTAAGAGACAAAGGTTATTCAGCGTAAACTCTTAGAATCACATGAGCTCGCGTCTCAAACAGCTCTTTGCACGTCAGTGCTCGGAACAGATGCTTTATCTGTCGACGACCTGTACTTGTAGGGCTTTGCGAATAGAAAATTTAAGAACCAGATTCAATACGAATAAAATAGCATGCATAATGACAACGAATCAAATATAAATTGCATATTATTCAAAACGTAAAAGAACAATTTTCAGAAGCTATGGCTAAGGTCATGGTCATCATTTTAAAACGACATGTGTTTTTGTTCGACAGCACGCTGGTCAAATGACATTAGATCCACTTAAGATCATACGTTGTAAACGACATTAAATTTGCCGTGTGACAGGGGTCTAAATTTCCAGAGTCCTCCCTTACGGCGACTCTCATAATTATATCGTGGTTTTAGGCTATCGAACGTTATCAATTTTTACTAGAGTGCTCTTGTAAAAACTACCTTGCTCTGCGCGAACTCACTCAACAATGTTTAATGTGGAATTACCAGTCAGAAATATTTACAAAAGGATCGGTACTACTTATTTTAATCATTAAAACGCCATTATTAGCTTAACTGGAGTAAACCCGTATAGACAGTGACAGGCAATGAAAAATATTTAATTGTTCGCTGAAATACAGCGGGTTATCTAGAATTCACGGGGGTATTTTTTGCCTCTTTTTGAATAAAATTGAGGCATACAAATTAACAATATATTTGCTGAATCAACATAACGAATTTCCTGCATAGAAGATTGAAGATGACACTATCGCTTGGGGACCACTAAATTTTAAATATAAACACATACATTTGTTATCAGCGCGAAATAAATAGCTCCTTAAAAGGTTGCGCTGCATGCAACCCTTTAATGTGTGCGGAGCAACCTTAAAAGGCTGCTCCGCATACCTTCCTATTCTAGCCACCCTATCACCATTTTGAAGGCTACAATCTGGCGGCCGGCGGCATAGTGGCAGTCGAGTCCACATGTTCCAACAGGTGCACAGAAGTTACTGCGGGCACGTTGCTCTTGTTTTATTTTATTTGTACGGTACGAGATTTACCATTTGTAAAGCTGCTGTAGCCACGGATGCTGCGTGCTGGGCTCGCTTGAGTGTGTACGTCGGGAAATTGGACGCCGATGCTGAACAGCGATACACGGACAAAGTGGCTCTCTGCAATATGCGTTGTCCCACTCATTCTGACGAGTGAGGAGGCCGCAATTCCCTCCATACTTGTTTCGAAGGTGGAACTCTGAAACATAGAGGACTGCTTGGTGCATATACGACAAGTTTTGTGACTCACGAACGACTCAAGGCCAAGAAATTGTTGGATGCATGACAAGTGGGTTTCTCCACGAACCTTCGCTGGGAAGTCAGGGTGACTGCGTCACTGTGGGCGCAAAGGTAACATAATGTGAAGCTATAGTCTATCTGTAAGCGTTAAAGTTGAATTTATCTATGAATTCGATACTAGTGCAATGTTTCACCAATTTAGTTGAAGCGACGGGTTTAACAGCGCTTAGGAGCTTGCACGTAAAAACACCCTTACATGGGGTAAACTATAATGTGGTGAAGGGCACACGAGGCTGAAATTTCAACGGGGTTGGCTCACCACAGATTTCATCAATCGAGTGAATAGTATCAGAAGCATTACATTATTCACTAGAGCAAGGTTACAAGCCACCTGTGCTTTCACGCAAGTGTGCTGAGCCAAGTCGCTTTAGCGAGAAAAACAAAAGCGTGTGCCTCTCATTTAAGCTCGCAGTGTACCGCACATGTTTTAATATGAATAGTCCAACGTTGAGTGCTCCGCTGTGTTGTGCGTTTCGCAAACGTCTCAGCCAAAGCATTAAGACTGACTGCATTTACCGTGTTATTGTGATTTCTTTATTTTCGCGTTTCGTTCGCATATGAATTACTCAAAGCTGTCATAATCTGAACTCACCTGAGTTTCCATTCACAGGTGAACCACTCTCAATCAGTCACCCGAAAGCCTCGTTAAAATCATCCTGGTGAAGGTGGCTGAATCACTCGCCACGACGCGTCACCGCAACCTGCAGTGTACGGCTACGTGACCGCAAAAAACGTTCGGCAGAGAATAAAACTGAACCAATCTTGCGTCTTCAGGCTCGTCACCCTTCCATTTTTCGCAATTGGCTGCACCCGAATACGGCACAAGCAAACGTGATAACGGATGGTGGGCGCAGAAAACGGGCTCAAATTTAGTATCACGCAGAAGCACACACATGTGTACATGACCGTAGTCATGGCGGCCAGAAGTAGTGCCTTCTCCGCATTTCCTGCACGTTGTGCGGATAGCCGAAGCGCAGGCTGCAGGAGCACAGGGTTGCTCGGAGGTGAATACAACCTACACGGTGTAGACAGAACGACACTCACTGCTGCACTTGTGAGCACCCTTTTTCTTGAACCTGTTTACCGACAGCCGTATTTATCTCGAACTGGTCATGATGTGTTCTACCGTGTGCATAAAATGTGTATATCGCCAGCAGCGAAAACGTTTTTCTTTTAGCTACACACCTCCACATTACCTGCAAACACGTGGCTTCATGAAAAAAGGTATATACGCGCCTTGGTCTCTAAATTGCAGAGAGTGCGACGAGCCTGAAACAATTGAGCATTGTTTTACTCAATGATGTGATGCGTGTAATTTCTGGGATATTCATAAGAAAACCATCAAACAGAATTTCCTGTTACAGCTCTGGTGTTAGGTTCCTACCGTTCCAAAAGACTTTTAACAATAATGCGCCACACGATTTAGTTATGTTATTGGGCCTTCATGCATTATGGAGGAGCCGCACGATTTACAGACATCCTGTACCACCTCACTCGACAAGTCTGTTTTCCGAGAAGAGGCAGCCAATGTGCGTAGTGTTGTAGGGACTTTCGACCCTGTTCCGTAGTGGCTTGGACTTCCGGACATGTGTGTTTGTTTACCGGATTTTGGAAGGTTTGTTAGACTCTATGAAATTGTGTCTTGTGCATCTGTGCACGTGAGCACAATTTTGAAACGATTGATTGTTTAGCTACATCTCACATTTTATTGCATTATTTTCATGCATTAAAGAAAAAAAAAGCACCGGCGTGACTCAGTGGTAGAATGCTGGGCCAGCACGCAGGGGACCCGGGTTCGAATCTCATTGTGTCCTTGGTGTTTTCTATTTCCTGAGTTTTTTTTTCTTATTTGTTGTGATAGTGGTTACAGTCAGCGGCTGCGGCGGACGACTACGGCGCGCACGTGAACGGTGTGGTGATCTCAAGGCAAAGTGGCCATGTTACGAGATAGATACTTTGAAATATTTGTTACATGAACAGCTGAGATTTAGGCGGGGAATTTAAAGTGATATATCCATTGATATTTTTCATCTGTTGCCCAATATTTGAAGCTCCGTGTTTTCAGAGTTTACTTTTCTTGAAATTTGAAGGTTGTTTTTCTGTGTTTATCACACATTTTTGAGGAAATAACGCGTTTATTGTAGTTGATTTCTTGCAAATCTGCAGTTCTCCGAAATTCGGTGTTTAATTTTGCATTATCAGTTGTTGCAATGTGTTCTTGTAGATCAGGGGTCTGAAACTCACCTGAACTGACGGGCGACCATAACGAAAGTTTTCTTACTGAAAGGTCAAAAAACGAAAAAGATAAAGCACAGAGGGGGGGAGAGGGGGGGGGGGGGCTGGGTAAGTTGTGCAGCCATGTGAGCTGACATTGCAATTTCGAAGATCTTTCCCATATCTCGTCTATGAGTCACTACTAAAAGCATATGGCGTCATTATTCCCGAAGTATATCAGTACCTATGTCCAAAATTGTCGACGCCAATGCAGAAATAGTTTTGTTTTATGGTTATGTATCAACACATGGTGACACCAGGCCATGTCTGACCACAAAAGTGGTTGAGACCTGTCATGGGTGGCTGAACGAGCGAACTTATTAAAAAAAAAGTACACCATCCCCCACAAAAGGGAACCATGTGGGGACGTGATGCAAAGCTGGTGTTCACTTGTGTTTTCATTAGTTGATTTCGTGTATGTTTTAATGGTGTTTGGAGTTGTGTATATGTTGTGCACCACTTATGTTATCCTTCCTCTCTCTCTCTCTCATTTGGGTGTATTACCGTGGGTGTGCCACAAAGCGAACACCCAGCGCTGCTACGAGAGTGCACGGAACGAGCGTGCGCAGCAATATAGGGAACCGAGGTTCAACTTGCAGAGTGGCGACAAAGCAACAGTGTACTTGCAGTGGAATGAACGAGGCGGCCGTACTGAAGATCTCGGGAGCGTCTGCATTGTGAGATCGCGCTCGCCGTAAACTGCGAAAGCGTGTACTTGCTCGTTTTTAGCGCGTTTAATGTGTTTCTGAGCCTTTATCACTGTCTGCGCACCTGCTATGTGCCATGGTGCACGACTGAATATGCACGCACGCCGATATTGCGTCGATACATTGACTGTTTCAAGATCCTGCGAACTCACAAAAAAAAAACAAAAAACAGAAACATGTACAATCGGAATTTGCACAGATCCGCCTAGCTTATCACTCAAGCAGCGCTTTGAGCTGCGCTACATAATAAGTGGCTACTAGCGAACTACAAAGAGAGAAGCAGTATCAAAACCGCGATTAAATCATGCAGTTGTTTTGTCGGCTGTCTCTACGATATCCAGAGCATTGTTCCCCGTATGTGTTCACATGCGCTCAATTGTTTCATGAGAAACTCTAGTACAAGCAACGTTGTTACAACATTTATATTTGACGACTCAGTTTGATCATGTCAGTTTTGCGGAAGATAATTATTGCTTTCTTAAAGGCTTATAACATATCAAACATATTAAAAACAACACACAAACGTATTAAAAAGTTCCCATTGTATATGCAGGCCGTCTGTCAATCTGCGTAAATTCATTGCAACCAGTTCTCATTTTGTATCGACAGCCTAAATAGTGCTGCTTTCCAAATACTCTATTGGCGTAACGCCATTTCAAGCCAGAAAATTTATGACGATGTTTTGTATTATAAGTGTAGCTCTATTATTAAGTGTCAAAAGTGTAGGTAGGCAGTGGTGCATCTTGTTTTCAGAAATTTAACGTGTATATGTACACAGTAAACACACACCACACAACAAATATATATATTGCAACGGGTGGCACAATCTAACACACACCCACACACACACACACACACACATATATATATATATATATATATATATATATATATATATATATATATATATATATATATATATATATATATATATATATATATATATATATATATATATTGTGACGATGGAACGCGTTTACTTACAAGATGGGTAACGCAGAGGTGTAGCTCAGCGAAGGATCCACAGCGTCGCTCGCGAGCCAGTCGAGTCTCTTCCTCCTCTTCGTCGAATCTTCGCTAGCGCGTTTCACTTCCCGGTTCGCAGACGATGCCCTCTGGGCGAGTCACCCAGATGGTTGATGGTGGCACGGTTTAAGCCGCGCAACGTGTGTCAGTTGTGTTTTGCTAGAGCGGCGACCATTGCTTGTGACGCTCGAGATTACGTACGTGACGTCGCTGAGGCGGTCAAGAATGACAGATGGACCGGAATAGTGAGCCAAGAACTTCTGGCACAAACCACGTTTGCGGACTGGTGTCCATAACCACACAAGATCGCCCTTACTATAAGATACGGAGCGATGGCAGGCGTCGTAACGTTTCTTAGAACGCTGCTGGGATGCCAAGGTTCGGAGGCGTGCGATGCGACGGGCTTTTTCTGCGCGGCAGAGCGTCTCGGCTGTCGAGGTTTCCACGTCTAGTGTAAAAGGTAGTATAGTGTCGAGACAAAATCGTGGGGAGCGAGCGTACAGCAGGTAAAATGGAGAGTAACCTGTAGTCTCATGCTTCGCGGTATTGTACGCGTACGTGATGTAAGGCAGCACTTCATCCCAGTTTTTGTGCTTAGAATCGACATAAATAGACAGCATGTTCGTGAAAGTCCGGTTCGTGCGCTCTACGAGACCATTGGTATGCGGGTGATATGGTGTGGCATGGCGGAAATGGCAGGCAGACAGACGCAGGATCTCTTCAACGACGTCGGCAACGAACTGACGTCCGTGGTCGCTAATGACAACGCGTGGAGGACCATGGCGGAGAATTATACAGCGAAGCATAAACTGCGACACGTGCATAGCCGTTGCAGCAGGTATTGCAGCAGTTTCTGCGTAGCGCGTTAGGTGGTCAACACAGACGACGACCCATCGATTGTTACTGCTCGATCATGGAAATGGACCGAGCAGATCGACACCAACAGTCTCGGAGGGAGAGTTAGGAGGTGGAACAGGATGGAGAAGTCCTGGCGGCGTAGCCGTGGGACGTTTGTGTCGTTGGCATTGTTCGCATCCAGCAACGTATTTTTCCGTGTCGTGGCGCATCTTGGGCCAATAGAACCTTTGCTGGATTCGTTGAAGCGTTCTGGCGAAGCCCATGTGGCCGCAAGTTGCGTCGTCGTGTAAGGACCGAAAGACGTGAGCCCGTAAAGTGCGTGGAACAACATGAAGCTGACGGGCGCCTTGTCCGGAATAATTCTTCTTGTAAGGGACGCCGTCATGAACCACAAAAGAGCTTGGGTTTTCGGGTTCATTTGCGGAGGCGAACAGAGAATCTAAGGAGCGGTCCTCTTGTTGGGCTGTCCGGAAAGTCACGAGATCAGGGAACTCAGAGGCAATAGCGCCGATATACTGGTCGCAGTTGTCAGCGTCGCACTCCGTCGTCGGTAGAGGAAGGCGCGATAGGCAGTCGGCGTCTGCGTGCCGGTTACCGCTCTTGTAGCGTACTGCGAAGTCGAACTCCTGTAAGCGCAAAGCCCATCGCGCCAGTCGTCCAGATGGGTCTCGGAGGCCTACCAACTAGCATAGAGAATGATGGTCGGTGATTACCGAGAAGCGACGGCCGTAGATGTATGGGCGAAACTTGTGCACGGCGAAAACGACTGCGAAGCACTCCTGTTCTGTGACTGTGTAATTTCGTTCTGCCTTGCTCAACGAACGACTCGCGTAAGCAACCACGTGTTCAGCATTGTCATAACGCTGAACGAGCACTGCACCAAGGCCGATTCCACTGGCATCTGTGTGAATTTCCGTTTCAGTAGAAGGATCGAAATGGCGTAGTACCGGTCCTGAAGTCACTATGAACCGAAGCTGCTTAAAGGCTGCTTCGCAATCCGCTGTCCAGTGGAAAGGGACATCCTTTTGCAGCAAGTCAGTCAGTGGTTGTGCTTTATCAGCGAAATTCGGAACAAATCGACGAAAGTAAGAACACAGGCCCAGGAAGCTACGCAACTCCCTGGGGGACTGCGGCTGCTTGAAGTTGCTGACGGCGGCGACTTTCTGTTGGTCCGGTCTCACGCCATTTTTATCCACCAGGTGTCCCAGAACCAAGGTTTCACGTTCTCCAAAGCGACATTTTTTTGAGTTCAGTGTAAGCGCAGCTTCCTCGAGACAGGTTAGAACGAGGTCAAGGCGATGATTATGTTCTTCAAATGTTCGGCCAAAAATCACCACATCGTCCAGGTAACACAGGCGAATTTCCCATTTGAGGTCCCGTAAAACGGTGTCCATATATCTTTCAAATGTGGCGGGGGCATTACACAAGCCGAATGGCATCAAACAGACCGTCGGGTGTAACAAAGGCCGTCTTTTCTTTGTCAGCCGGATCCATGGGGATCTGCCAATACTCGGATCGCAAGTCCACCGATGAAAAATAGGACGCTGAATGCAGGCAGTCGATGACATCATTGATGCGAGGAAGCGGGTACGCGTCCTTCTTAGTTATAGAGTTGAGACGTCGGTAGTCAACGCAGAACCTCTAGGACCCATTTTTTTTCTTGACCAAGATAACAGGCGCGGCCCAGGGACTTGACGATTCTTGAATTACGCCAGACGTTAGCATCTCGCTGACTTGCTCTGAAATTACCTTGCGCTCTGACGCGGAAACTCGATAAGGTTTCTGTCTGAGGGGGTGCGCAGATCCGGTGTCGATCTTGTGACGAGTGCGTGTGGTGGGCGTCTGAGGTCTATGTGACTTCCGTGCAAAATCAAATACTTTAGCGTGCCTGGCCAGCAGTGTAACCAACACTTTGCGCTTATGCGAGGGAATATACTTGCTAACCATCTTATAAAATTTGTATTCCGTGCCGGATACATCAGCATAGTCCGAATTTGCAGCATTGCTGAGAGCTCCTATGCAGATACTGCACTGCCCTTCAAACATGGCAAGGCGCATTCCCTCTGGTAGTACAACAGACTCGGATGAGCAGTTAACTACCCATAATTTAGTTTTTCCCTCGGTGAGAGACACAACGCAGCGCGGCAGAAAGATGTTTTTCTTCATGCAAGGCAAAGGCAACGGCTCAATCACAATATCAGGAGAACTGAAACTCGAGTCGGCATTCGAAGCAGCAACGGGCACGCTGGCAGTAGACCATGCCGGTAGAATAGTGTCTTTAACTACAACGAGGTTGTCGTCTCCGCTACGCTGAGGCTGCTGGGCGAGGGCGGACAACAGAACCTCGCCTGCCCCGCAGTCGACAGTCGCACGGCACTCTTGCAAGAAGTCAATTCCAAGGATAACGTCATGCCTGGAATGAGCGAGCACTGCGAATTCTGCCTTGAACGCTTTACCAGCAACACGAACAGACACAGTGCACACACCTACTGGACACGAAGCCGTGCCGCTGACTGCTCAAAAAGTAGAAGATTTATCCCAATAAAACATAACCTTGCGGCCAAGTCTTTCCTTGAAAACTAAACTCATTACAGAAACTGTTGCACCGGTGTCTACCAGAGCCATCGTGGAAACATCGTCAATGAATGCATGAACCTTGTTGTGCAGCATGTGAACTAATGGAGGCATACTTGTGTGCAAAGCGGTACGTCCAGTGACCTCGCCTCCATCGGCCGCGCCGGCTAGTTTCCCGGTGGCGGAGAGGAAAGCCGCGGCCGGGGACGGGGAGATGGGGACCGTTCCTGGCGCGTAGTGGTGGCGTCAAGCTCCTCACAGATGCAGGCGAGTCACTGCGGATGTTCGGCCGGTGCCCGTGCTTCTGGGCGGTTGAATCCGAAGGCCAGTAGGCGTAATCGGGCTGTTGGCTTCGCCGTGTAAGCATCGCTGGTCGGTCAGAAAACGTCGTGCGTGGGCGACGTCGCGATGGGCAAAACCGGGCGATATGTCCGCGAACACCGCACTGGTAGCACACGCAGCGTTCCCGAGGCACATTGAAGGCTGTGGTGTGGAGAGGATGCTCAGGGAACTGTTGCCACTTGGACACAAACGGAGGCGGTTGGCTGTCGTAGCTATAACTGCTGCGGGGCGCATAAGAAGACTCGACGTAAGTAGCCTGTGGTGGCGGAGTCCTCAGCCGTGGACTGCGGGTGGAGTAACTGCGCTCGTCGAAACTCGCAGCATTGATGCTTGGGGATAGTGTATCACACTGCGGGTCTCCAGCTTGCATGGGAACAGAGACATGGCGACGCAGTTCCTCCCGTACAATCTGACGAATGATAGAGGAAAGGTCGGCAGGTAGAGAATTCTGGCAGACATCGACGGTGGCAACAGTCGTGACGTTGGTCAGACGTCCGAACTTCGATGTGATGCGACGAGTTTTAAGAGCCTCGAAGGTTCGGCAGTGGTTAATCACGTCGGCCACGCATTCCAGGCTCTCCTTGCCAATGAGGAAGTGGTAGACGTCATCGGCGATGCCCTTGAGTATATGGCCCACTTTGTCTTCTTCCGTCATGTGGGCATCCACCGACTTGCACAACTTCAGAATCTCTTCAATGTAGGTTCGACATGTCTCACCGGTGACTTGAGCCCTCTGCGACAACGTCTGCTCGGCACGTTTCTTCTTCGTTGCTGGGTCTCCAAAGCATTTCTTAATTTCCTCCACAAACTGGTCCCAGGTTGTCAATGTGTCTTCATGGTTCTCAAACCATACCAGCGCCGTGAAATCGAGGAAGAGCCCCACGTGAGACAGCTGGCTAGCCGCATTCCAACCGTTCGAACGGCTCACCCGCTGATATTGGCTTAGCCATTCGTCCACGTCATCGCCGGGTTTCCCTGTGAATGTTCGCGGCTCCCTGTAGTGGTAGGGCGACGTCCTTGCGGCTGGTTGCTGGTTGTCTCCGTCCGAGCTCATTTCTTGAGGTAATGGTGCCAAGCCCGCTAGTCGACGGCTGCGGCGAAGCTCGTGTAGCGGTTCCGTCGTTAGGGGACGGTGCCTCTCCAGTATCACTTGGTAGTAGCTAGCTTACCCAGCACCTTCCACCACAATTGTGACGATGGAACGCGTTTATTTACAAGATGGGTAACGCAGAGGTGTAGCTCAGCGAAGGATCCACAGCGTCACTCGCGAGCCAGTCGAGTCTCTTCCTCCTCTTCGTCGAATCTTCGCTAGCGCGTTTCAATATATACAGCGCTATTGCATCCGAAAATCTAATAATTTGCCTTTTCAAATGAAGTTTTGCGAACACTTGTGTTCCTGCCCACGACAAGCTACCTTTTCAGCCACTTTTCTTTCTTCACATTTACCTTACGATTCAGTCTGATAACCTCCCCTGTACTTTTTTTGGCATTATTGTGTGTTAGATTTCATTATTAGTGTGTCAAAACACGGAAAACGAGCCATCAAGTATGAACTTCTTTCCTTCATCTATTAACGAGGGTGTCGTACTGGCAGACTTGGTGCCCTAGGTTGTAAACGAGGGACTATTGGTCAGCTGCCAGTTAGTAATAAGTTCACGTGCTGCGTGACGCCAAACAGGCTCATAAAGAGTCTGCCACACTTGCCGCCATGGCTACTAGTGGCGCTGACTGACACTCCCAAGTTTAAATTCATATATATACCCAATAAAGTGGCTGGGAGGATAGCCGCCCTGGTAGCTCAGTGGTAGAGCATCGTACGCGTTATTTAAAGGTGGCAGGTTCGGTTTCTGCCGAGGGCAAGTTATCTTTTCACGCACTTTTATTTCTTCACATTTACCTTACGATTCGTTCCAATAACCTCCTTTATGCTCTCCTTGGCACCATTGTCTGTTAGATTTCACTAATATTGTGTCAAAAAGCAGAAGAACGAGCCCGTAAGTATACACTAATTTTCTATATATATATATATATATATATATATATATATATATATATATATATATATATATATATATATATATATATATATATATATATATATATATATATATATATATATATATATATATATATATATATATATATATATATATTCACAAGAACACGCATTGAAGTCTCACACGTTACCGCCCAATTACCATATTCATGCAATGCCCCTTAGCACAGCTGTTATTTTTAGGCGGCGCCATTTCTCGTCCAACTACGTTAGACCTAAACTAGTTTTAAGACGTCAAACTGTCGAAAAAGTGCAATTTACAGTGCGCGTTTGTACAGAGGCACGCTATATTCATCTTCGCCAAATGTAAACGTTCGGCGCAGGGCTACCCAGGATTTTTTTTTTTTTTTGAGGGGGAGGGGGTGCAGCAGAACGACTAACTTTAGTAATGGGTGGTCGCTAATGCGTGTATATATTTTAGTATACCCTCAAAAGTTAAATTAGGAAAAAATTTCGTAGTGTAGGGGTTCAGATTCCCTTCCTCTCCCCTCTCTACTTACGGCCTCCTGGTTCTCCATGCGTTTAAAACGGTAGCTTTTTTTTAAATCTCAGAGCTTTCTGAGCACAGCTAACTTCCAAAAAAAAAAAAAGAACGGCTCTGTTGCTCTAAATATTGTAGACACCTAACCAACGAAGAAAGATTTAAGACAGAAGAAATAAGTATAAGACACGTTCTTTCTGAATTATTTTCGATATCTCTCAAGGGCTTTTACGGAGCTCAAAGTCGGTGGATTGGCGTGTCATACTTCAAAGGCTATGTCATCATGTGCAAGACATGAATGATGGGCAGGTACGCAAAGATCTGCATCAAGAAAGCGCGATGGAGGAGCCGAAGCGCACGGACGTCAAACTCTGGAGTTTTGCGGACACGCAGCGCCCCCTGTCGATGCAGTTTTGGGTAATGCAAAGCCCGACTCTCTTGCACAGTTTGCTGCGCAACAAGGGGCAATTACAGCGTACGAAACAACAGTTTAGCTAAATATTAGGTGTATTTGCGCATTTAACTCTTAGAAAAATAGCTACGAAGTTTTCCCCGCTAGTCAGACGCGTCACCGAATCACCGTGAAGTGCTTGCTGGTGCAGTCGCCAGAACGACAGCGAAAACATGAGCAGACGCAACTGTTCCTTGCTCTACGTAAAAAGACCCCAGTCGATAATGTGGCATTGTGAATTGCTATGGACGTAATTGACTTTAGTTTTACTGTTTTCCGCAGCTGTCGCGAAGCAGAACGGCGAGAGCGCTGGGCCGTTGCGAACGTGTTGGATGAGCGAATTACTTGCGTTCTCCACAGCCGTTCGCATGAGCAAGTGTGATAGTGTAGGTCTCTTATTGTTTTGAGTAGCTTTGATGAAGAAACGTGGTGACTTTGATTATGAAGCTTGACAGACCCTCATACCGCGGTGCGTGACGTGCAATAGTAGACAAGTGACGCCCACGATAAACATCGCACACGCAGCGACCACCGATAATCTGAAGTTGTCGCCACCACGCATCATTACGCACGTAGCGCTTTGGAGGCTCTATAGGTCCCGGCTTTAACTTGGAAATGCGAACACGTGCGTCGTACAGGTAAATCGCAAAATGATCGCGACCACGATTAAGTTTTTTTTTTTTTTTTTTTTTTGCCGTTGGTCTCTACGGTTACCGGATCTATCTCGGAGATCGTCGGTTTTGCCTTTCGTTGTACACTCAGAAAGTGCACAAGCATGTATCCTCATTTGAAGACAACTGTCAACAAAGTATTCGAGCATGCATAATAAAACAGTTTAATGTACAGGAATTAAGCGAGAAATCGATGGAGAATGCAACTGCAAAGCGAGAATCACCGGGGTGATTCATGCCGGTAAAGTGAACTTCGTACCACTGCTCTCATAGATTGCTTGTTCATGCACTTCATCGCTTCGACATAATGTGTATGCGCAAGTTTAACACATTTAGGCGTTGTACTCTTAATCAGGTCCCGCTTAAAGTGCTAGATATAGTCAAGAAACGGGACATTTCTCATCTATAGTTTCCTATATATAGCCAGAATTTAACCAGGACCTGATTAAGAGTGTACAGAACGCACGTCGGAGTGCTTGTCTCTATAACTCGATGTCATGCGATGTTCGTTTGCACTTAAATTGCCAGTTACAAAGCACCGAAATAAACAAACATCTTTTCCGCATTTCGTTTTGATTAGCTTCCTACTTCTTTGAAGCGAGGTTGGATTGAAAGAATAAGAAGCTTGCCATGTTCTTCATTTTCAGGAAACCGCGCCTAAATATTAACAAAAGTGGAGGGCCTATGCACTTTCGCTTGCGGAGGGTTCTCTGTGCACTACCCATTTATGGCCGGTGCGGCATTTTTCGCAGCGCCACCTGGGCAGAGTCTGACGTCAATCAGGCGGCGAGGTGCGCTCACGCGTGCACTCAACCCTTTTAGTCATGCAGTTTCGTACAATAATACCTAGAGAAGAATCTAGCGCTGCGGTCGTGTACTCTCATGCGAATTATGGGCTTCCGATTGTATCGCGTTGGCCAGCGAACTGCATACGAATCTTTTTCAACAGTTTCAGTTTCGTTCTTTGCGTAGAATAGGTAGTGGGGTAGGTGTAAGGGACTGAAGCTACGCCTTAGTTGTTCAAAGCAGCTGAAAACTGCTATGCCTCTCATTTCAATGCAACGCTGGAGCTGTATAAGTCGTGGTTGACAGTTTAATACCCTTGACACACGGGCAAAAGTAAAGTACTTTGAAGTAAACCCCTTTTGTCGCCTAAGGGGACCATTTGCAGAAAGGAGTGGCGCTGATGACACATGGCACCAGACTACTGCCTTAGGCGATGCCTCAGAAGAACGCTGCAGAAAAAATGGCGCTGTTTGTGGAAGCAGCAAGATTGGAAGTATTAAAAAGAATCTGCGCATGTACATCACATTCAGCGACGCTGGAGCATAAAACCCTTTTTTTTATTGTCTGGTGGCTTATAATGCGCATACCTGTAATTTTCTTTCGCTTTTTGGCGTTTTTAGCAGCAACTTAAGTTCGTCTGGCAACTATGAACAGTCGGTGTTTTGCTGTTTTTGTTTTTGTCGTGTTTTTTACATGGCTGCGTCCAGCTGGGTCAGTGACGACGTGCCGCGTTTGATCGTGGTCCTGCGATGCCTCAGCGCAGAGACAGAGATAAAACAACAGTTGAGGTGGGCCTGACACTTGTCGCCCTCGGCTCCATCGAAGTTGAACTTGCGCCCGTGTACGGTGAATACCGGCGTCGGTGAGGCTCTCGGCAATCGCCTGGTACCAACGCCGACTAAATTTCAAGGCCGAAAGGCTGCCGCAGTGACGTCAGAGGTTGCGGGCCCAGTTGCCCAACTGAGCATGCTCAGTAAGACTTTTTTTTTCCACATCTTTTATTCGGCCCAATCTAGCCGCAGCAGCTGCGAGAGCGGGAGCGTTAGTTCTCCTAAAACGTGAACGAAACACAGGCTTTCCGCCGCGTTCGCGGCGTAACTGGGCCCCCACCCTCTGACGTCACTGCGGCAGCCTTTCGGCCTTGAAATTTAGTCAGCGTTGCTGGTACACTCCACCGTTGTGCTTTTGCCCTTGCACGGCGTCCAAATGGTCCTCCCATAGCTTTATCAGCGCTGAGGTCTCCTTTTCAGTCCACTGGACGCGCGGTTTTTAGATGCGGAGCATCTAATAGGTGGTGGTGGTAGTGGTTAGAAGATGAGAAAAGGCACCTAATTTCTGCAACCCGGTCGGGAGCACGGCGCAGTGCCTAATCATCTAATACTCGAGGCTTGTAGTGCGGCGCCGTCCGCAAGCTTCCTCCTCCTCCTTCCACCATCTGTGCATCCCTTCCTCCTCTACACGCCGCGCGCGCTTAACTCCTCCACCATCTGTGCACCCTTCCTCCTCTACACACCGCGTGCGCTTCTCCTCTTCACGAACATTCGCTAGGTGTATAATGTAGCGCGCATGCGCCGTCACGCTTCGAGAACATCGGCAGCTGACGCGCGCGCATGCGCCGTCGCGCTTCGAGAACATCGGCAGCTGACGCGCGCGCATGCGCCGTTGCGCTTCTCCCCCTTCTCGAACATTCGACAGCTGACGTGCGCATGCACCGTCACCCACCATCTGTGCCGCGCGCGCTTCTCCCCATCGAGAACATTCTACAATTCTCCTGATTCTCAAGTGGACGCGCACGCGCCGTCGCGCTTCGAGAACATTCAACAGCTGACAGTGCATGCGCCGTCGCGCTGTATATATACTCAAGGTCGGCGCTCGCTCGCTCAGTTGCCGCTCGTCGGTTGGTTTGTACGGCGCGTCGACGTCCAAGGTCGCGGTGAAATGAATGCCAACGAATCCACAAACACAATGATCGACGTCCCTTCGACCAGCGCCGCCCTTTCGCATACGTGTGTACGTGTTCACTCATTTAACACCCCCTCCTACAACCACGTTAACCAATTTAGCCATCGACCCAAGTAAGTCGCAATTTAACACCCCATTTCACAACCACGTTAACCAATTTAGCCATCGACCCAAGTAAGTCGCACTTTAACACCCCGTTAACCAATTATATGCTCCGCATCCTCCTCAGTGTTCCCCCGAGGGAAGCTGCGGGCAATCTTTTTCTTCACCGACTGAGCCGACTCCATTCTTACAAGATACTACGTCGCCGACACAGCAACTGCCGCTGTGAACCCTAACATGATCGCGCTAGTGACGTAATGCAGGCGTTTGAGATTATGGACAGCCTATAGGCCTTCACTTTTCAACAAATCGCACTGCTGCTGAAAATGAAAACATTTTTTCAGCGCGAAAAAATACTGACAGGGCACCGCAGTGTTGCGACACGTTTTCTTCTATTCATAAATTATGCACACTGTATGCGAGAGTACTCCCTTCCTGTCAGAAAAGTAGATGCGCGCGATCTGCTTTTGCGAAAAGGATCTTTGCCGGAAAGGAGTTACTCCTTTGTCGTGTGTCACTGCGCCCGAACGCTTTTCCGAAAGATGTCCCCTTGTCTAAAGGACTTCAGGGTGCCCGTGTGTCAGGGGCATAAGCGAAGCGTCGTCCACTCACCACTGCGCAATGATGTAGCGTCCCATGCCAGTGCAGGATATCACATCGAGTTCATGTTTGTTGTTAGTGCGTCTTGCCAAAAATTGTTGAAATCAACTGCAAAACGACGGTGACGTGAAGTAGACGCACCACCACACTCTTCTGACTTGTCTTCGCAACAAAACGAGAGGTGCGTCGGGAGCAGACCACTTGAACAGACGCAGCTAGCATCGCAGCAGATGAAACGTTAAGTGTTTCTCACTTAAAAACTGTGCTGCTATTTCTATAAATAGACATTGCGTACTTTTGAGGGCAAAACAAGAATGTGTTTTGAAATGTTCTTGAAAATTATTCATTACACCTTGATGCTAAATATAGAACGCAATGACAGAGCAATGCATATCCTGGTGGTTAAATTTGTGCAGGTTTCACTTCTATCACCTAGTCACAAAAACTTTTGCAATAAAATTTGCATGCAAAAAATGAAGCAAGTTTCAATTAGACATAACTTCATATCACTTTGTTTTAAGCTCAGCAAACAAGCGTCGCGAATCTCAAGAACGTGATCCATCCGAAGCAGATCCGAAGCCTGTACTTCCCATAAATCCCATGGAGGCCTAGAGTTTCCCAATGTACATTAGAGGGAACTCTGGCGCTAATGTCTACGGGAGCTGCAATGCACGGCGCTTCAGCGAGCATGGGAATGATGGGTAGTACACACATTTGTCTAATCTCCGTAGTTCTGGCCTGCTTCTGACTCCATGTGTGTTCGTGTGACTTGAAGCTGTTTTCTTATGAAACAAATATTAGCAAATGTTTAGTGATTGCGCTTCACCACCTTATTTTTTAAGACTTACCTTTCCAAATCTGGTAACTAATTTCAAAAGGGTTGAATCTTTCTTTTAAAACAACACCGAAACACAGCAATAAACGAAGCCGGAAGTACGATTCGCCGCCCGCAAGTACGAAGACTAGGCAAATGTGTGTACTACCTATCAATCCCATGGTCGCTGAACGATGGCAGAGCCAGGGTACCCTCTAGTTAATTTTAGGAAAATCTATGCATGGAGGTACAAGCGACACTGAAGGAGCCCGCGTAAACACAAGCGCCAGATCCCCTCCAGGTATTATTGTATGAAACTATATGCTTCTAGTACACTCTAACCACGCCGCGCCTGTCTTTGGCAGCAAGCTCCGGGAAATTTTAGGATAAGCATGGTAGAGGGCGTTCGCAGAAGCGGGAGCGCTTCGCGAGTGGAATTAAACAGAGAATTGCATAGGTGGGGTGGTTTTCAACGAGACAGAATTCGCTTCGATGGGAGGCTTGATCATGAGGTGGGGTGGTGACTTGCAGGACGCAGAGTAGCTTTTTTGTGGTCACGCAGGCCCTTGGGGCTCCAAGATACCTAGTAACGAGGAAAACAACGAAGACGACTCTTTGACAGGTGGTATAGACAGATACGATTCCAAAGTAGCACCAATATCTGAGACAAGTAGAGTCTGGGGCACAAATCGACGTAGCCACGAGGACCGAAGAGTCAATTCAGACGTAGGGCATATTAACATGCAGGGTGGCAGGAATAGGTTGAAGTGGGAAGAGATAGAAGAACAGCTAAGGGAGGAAAAGCTGATGACATATGAGTTTGTAGAAACACATGTTAGGGATGTAGACCAACCACCTTGAAATCCGGACTACGCATGGGAATATTGTAATAGAACAGAAGGCAGGAGAAGGGGGGGGGGGGTATTGGGGCATTCATTCCTAAGTACAGAGCGGCAAAGGGTCAAGAAGGAGTGCAGGGAACATCTACGGCTAAAAGGGAAAATGGCAGGGCAGACGACGCTCCAGAGTTGTGTGTACTTGTGGACAGGGGCAAAAGCCAGAGAGGAAAACCAAGAAATGGTGCAGTGCATAGGAAATGACAATGACGAACTAGGAGAACAGTGCGAGGTAATTATATTAGGAGATATGAATGCACACATAGAAGATATGGATGGATATACTGGCCCAACGGGCAGAATGCTTATAGATATGTGTGAAAGGCATGATTTAATTATTTGTAACAGCACCGAGAAATGTGAAGGGCAGATAACATGGGGGGGTGGGAAGGCTGCAGTCGACGATAAATTACGCGATGGGGTTGCATAAGATGTATGATCAGCTAAGGGTGATGAATATTGGTCCAGAAGCTTAGGTAGTGATCACAAACGTATGAAGCTGAGTTTTGGAAAAAAAAATGAAAATGAAAAGGAGGCATTATGAGCAACCACACGGTTACATTTATTCAGAAAGACAAACAGAAATTGTAACTAAAGATATTGAGAAAATAATTACCGAGGATACTAAAACAGAGTGGACGTACACAAATCAAACTCGATTTTTGAGTTGGAGCTGCTAAGGTACGAGTCAAATTAACCGGAAAAAGGAGGCACAAACCCAAAATCTGGTGGGATGAGGAAGCTAAGAGAGCCATAATAAGACGTCAGGAAGCCTCCAGAGAACACAGGTAGGCTAAACAAAGGGGTGAACCGGAAAATGATGTCGCAAGAAAATGGGATAACTTTTTGAGCTGCAGAAGAGAAGCTTCCAATGTGATCAGTGAAATGATTAGAAGAAAGGGGACCCAATGGATGGCAGAAGAAAACAAAAAGGATAGAAAGGCCGCTGCGAAGTTTTGGAACCATCTCGATTCCCTGAGAAATAAGACAATCATGAAGCAAATGTTTATAACTACTTTTCAAGAAGCCAGACTAGAAGGGGATGAAGCAATGGAATATAAAAAAACAATGATTACAGAAAAATTTAAACACCAAGAAAGCACTGCATGCGCCGTACCAGATGAGGATGGACCAATTAATGCAGTGGCTCCACTGGGACAACGGGTGTGGAAAATGGCGGAGAAAAGGGTTCTTAATAGCACATCAAAAAGACCTGACGGCATCCCAATTATGCTAATTAAGAAACTAGGGCCAAACTCTAAGAAAACATTAAGAGAGGCGGCGAGAAACGCATTCAAGCAATGGATGGTGAAGCCCCAATGGGTGGAAACTAAGCAGGATGAGCATAATCTGTAAAGAAAAGGGGCACAAAGCCGAAATAAACAACTACCGTCTTATGACAGTGACATCAGTAGTTTACAGGCTGGTGATGCAGATAGTAAAGGAAAGATTACAGACATGAGTGGAGAACGAGGGGGTGCTGGGAGAGCTACAAAATGGATTCCGTGAACGAAGGAGGTTGGAAGACAATCTGTTTTCGTTAAATCAGTGTATTGAAATAGCAAGAAATGAACACAGGCCCCTGAGGTTGGCATTTCTAGATATCAAGGGAGCTTACGATAGCGTGATTCAAGAAGGCTTGTGGGGAATACTGGACACACTAGATATGGAAGATGGAATAACTAATCTTCTAAAGGATATCTATAAAAGTAACCACGTAGGTATAAAATGGGACGAACAGGTATCTGAACCTATGAGATACAACACGGGCTTCGACAGGAATGTCCCTTGTCACCTTTGTTATTTATACTGTACCTACAGGGACTAGAAGCCAAATGAGAGGGGAGTCGACTCGGCTTCAGCCTCTCTTTTGCCAAGCAAGAAAGAACACATTGAGCAGTAATTACCAGCATTGATCTATGCTTACGATATAGTATTAATAGCCGACAACAAGGAAGATTTGCAGGAATTGAAAGACATCTGTGGTAATCATGGAGATGGAGTAAATTTGGAGGGGAAATCGGCAATCATATTTTTTAATAATCGCAAAGGCAGTGAGCTTAAGATACGGAAATTCACGCTAGATATAGTGGATAAATACAAATATTCGGGCGTGTGGATAAATAACGGGGCTCAGAACCTAAGGGAGCACGAAAGATACGTAATGATTAAGGGTCACAGGAATGCAGCAGTAATAAATAATGGGGCAATGTGAAACTACAATTGGCATGACGTTGTGAGAGGGATTTGGAAAGGTGTCATGGTCCCGGGTTTGACGTTCGGCAATGCGGTCTTGTGGATGAAATCAGAGGCTCAAGCAAGATCGGAAATTAAACAACGTGGCATAGATAGACTTGCTTTGGGAGCACAAGGGAATACCCAAATCAGGCGGTACAAGGTGACATGAGATGGACATCGTTTTATTGCAGGGAAGCTTGCACCAAGATTGAATTTGAGGAGCGATTGAGAAAAATGGGAGAGGGGCTTGTGGCTAGGAAAGTTTTCAGCTACTTGTACATGAATAATGTTGATACTAAATGGAGGAAGCCAACTCTAAAATTGTCAAGCAAGTATTTAGACAACAGCAGAATACCAACCCGAAAGGAGACATCGGTTAAGAAGAAGTTGAATGAAACAAAGAGAGACATATGGAAGATTTGTATGCTTACGAAATCATCTATGAAGACCTACCAAACTTTCAAGCATGAAATCGCAAAAGAAAAGATCTACGATAATTCTCGGGGTAGTTATCAGCTGTTCGAGGCCAGAATGGAGTATTGCGGACAAAGAAGTACCGAGCCAAATACGAAGGCACAGGCACGGTATACAGTGCATGTGGAGAGGAAGAGCACAAGATTTGATCATGTTCTGTAAAGGGCTCTACCCTATAGTCCAAGATAATGGCGCGGAATTTTTCAAAGCATTGGGGTTTAGGGACAGTGAAGGCAAAATAGACTTTAAACGGGTCGAAATAACCAGGAGGAGGCTAGCTGATTGGTAGCTACAATCAAGGTGAGAGTGAAATTCAATCCCTAAACACACAGTGATATCACTTAACTTTACGGCTAGGTGGCGTGAGCCACCGCCCTATCTGAAGGGCACAGCCGGATTCATCCATGCACCCATTCAGCGCGTGCGCCACGCGTAGAACGCGTTCCGCTGCAGTCGGCGCGGAGAACTTCGGCACCGTGCCGTCAACTTGGCGCGCCAAAACGAGACGCTCGAAGTGAGAAGTTGCCTTTCCGCGATGGAAAAAGCCATCCCATGGGAGCATCGGCGAGATTCAAACTAGTGTTGTGTTGTGGGCTGCCACAACAATGCAGACTACACCAAGGAACGCTATCCACATGTAAAGCTGTATCTGTTCCCCGGCCGGTCATGCCAATGCTCCAACTGAGACGCGTTCGCGAAAAATATACCAAGCATGACACTTGTGTCGCATGCTGTAGTTAAAGCACAGCTTGCTGCCTCGCGGCGAAGTCAGCGGGTCCCGCGACACGGAGGACACGACTAAAACTTCTCGGACTTAAAACAGCAAAATAACAAGCAGTCGTCGCACAATGCGAATAGTGTAGCGAGTGGGTCGTCTAATGTACCAACCCATTACAGAAGCTTGTTTTTGTTTTGCTATTAACTGTGGCGCATACCCTCTTCAGGCAGAATTCCTCATCGTCGTCAGCCACTGCATAAACAGTTGGCACAAAATTCCTCGCAATAGTTTAGCGGACACCACGCTTCTCAGAGGAATGACGAAAAATAGCATAGCGAATGCCGGCCTACTACCCTAAAATTTTCAATATGTATGCCGTAGTGGGCATCAAGCAAGCGTACTTGCAGCAGCAGTTAACCAATGAATGTCTAGAAAAGGCTCTGAAAGGCCGCTCTTCTATGGGCAGTGCCAGGACACCACGTATCCCGAAGAGGTGGGAGCTTAGATACACTCCCAAGACTCAACCACGCAACGAAGGGCCATCCAGCGGCTTGAGGAGGCCCTGGCAAAGAAAGGGAGCCGACGCCCCGGACAACGGGAGCAGAGGAGCCCGAGTATCCAACGCCTAGCCGGAGCACAACGTCCTCAAGATCTAGGGCCTGGGACTATAGGACTATTAGCCATAGTCTTCAGATAGGGAATACCCGCGCCCTGCGTGGCCGGTGACTTACCGCACGCCGGATGCGTGGATAAATGTTGTTTCTCTCTCTCTCTCTCTCTCTCTCTCTCTCTCTCTAGCTTTCGCTGTGACTGTGCTGCGCCTTTCTCACTGGGCTGACGTTTTACTTTTCTTTATTTTTAGCACACTGCATACGTTTGCACATGACAGTATACGGCTGCTACTGCTAGAAACTACGTCAAAACAACAAATATATGTTTTTTACAAACGTCAATGTAGCACATCGATAGCGTACGCGGCTTCAAGTGGACACTGAACGAGGCTTACCTCGAGGCATATACGTCGTAAACGGTATAGCCATGGACCCGAAAAATGCATTTTGCAGTTACTCGGGTGTCCTTATCTTCTGTCACCTGCATAGGTCGGCACTTAGAGAGACTACTCACTTATACTCACTCACGACAATTTTTTCAGCCTTCACCCTCACTCAAGTTCATAATCACGTCTACTCCCACTCATAGGCCCTCACTCACGTTCATACTCACGCTTACTCACACTCATGAGTACTCACTAATGTTCATACTCACTCCTTCTCACACTCAAAGTACTTACTCACGTTCATACTCACGACTACTCGCACTCATGAGTACTCACTAATGTTCATGCTTACTCCTTCTCACACTCAAAGTACTTACTCACGTTCATACTCATGCCTACTCACACTCACTCCTACTGACTCACGTTCATACTCACTCTTTCTCACACTCAAACTACTGACTCACGTTCATACTCACTCCTTGTCACACTCAGAGTACTCACTCACGTTCATACTCACTCCTGCTCACACTCATGAGTACTCACTCACGTTCAAACTCACTTCTACTCACACTGAAAGTACTCATTCACGTTCATACTCACTCTTACTCATACTCATGAGTACTCACTCACGTTCAAACTTACGCCAACTCACACTCTAGGCCCTCATTCACGTTCATACTCACGACTACTCACACTTGTGAGTACTCACTCATTTCATACTCACGACTACTCACACTTGTGAGTACTCACTCACGTTCACACTCACGCCAGCTAGCACTCATAGGCCCTCACTCACGTTCATACTCACGACTACTCACACTGATGAGTACTCACTCATGTTCATACTCACGCCTACTCACAGTCACTCACGTTCATACTCACGACTACTCACACTCTTAGAGAAACACGGACCGCTGGGCGAGTTGGTAATTCATATTAACTGAGGTGCGTGAAAAATTGAAGTACAAAAGGAAGACACCTCGAGACAGCGCGCCGTGTCCAGGTGTCTCCTTTTTGTACTTCAATTTTTCGTGCACCTCAATTAAGACTCATAGTTACTCACTCACCTTCATACTCACACCTGCTCAAGATCATAAGCCCTCACTCACCTCCACACTCACATAAGAATTCACCTTCATACTTACGCCTACCCATACTCAGGCGCACTCACTTACGTACTTTTACATTCGCATACTCATCATCATCACAGCAGGACAAAGGCCTCTCCCCTGTTCCGGCTGTCAACTCGGTCCTTTGCTTGCTGTTGCCACTTCATACCCGCAAACTTCCTAATCTCATCTGCCTACCAAACTTTGTCTCCCTTTATCTCGCTTTTCTTCTCTTGGAATCTACAAACTAACCGGCAGAAAACGAAAGTAATCAACAACAACCTCGAAAGAAAACAGCGCTTCGAGATAGGTGGCAGTGCACTTGAAGTTGGAAAAGGTATATACGTCTACTTAGGACAGGTAGTACTTGCGGAGCCGAGCCACGAGACTGAAGTAACTAAAAGAAGAAGAGTGGGGTGGAGAAGATTCGGCAAGCATTCTCAGCTCATGGCTGGTAGATTGTCACCATCTCCTCAAGACGAAGGTATACAACAGCTGCATCTTGCCGGTACTTACCTACTGAGCAGAAACCTGGAGGCTTACAAAAAGGGTTCAGCTTAAATTGAGGGCGATGCAGAGAGCGATGGAAAGGAAAATAGCAGTTGTAACCTTAAGAGTCAAGAAGAGAGCAGAGTGGATCAGGGAACAAACCGGGGTTAAGGATATCGTAGTTGAAATCAAGAAGAATAGACATGGGTCGGGCTTGTAGCGCGTAGGCAGGATAACAGCTGGTCATTAAGCATAACTGACCGGATTTCCAGATAAAGCAAACGGGTTAGGGGAAGATAGTAAGTTAGGTGGGCAGATGAGATTAGCAAGTTCCCGGGTACAAAATGGCAGCAGCAAGCTAAGGACCAAGTTGAGTGGCGAATCATGGGAGAGGCCTTTGTCCTGCAGTGGACGTTGTCAGGCCGATGATGAATATTAACATTGAGGTAGCGTTACGTGTACTTAGGTCACTAAATAAACAATCGAACTGAACAATTGTCGCTTTCTTTAAGGGTCGGTAGGTTCCACAAACAGGCAATGACTCAGCGCAATTACGGCGCATCTGCACATTCATTTGTGTGCCAAGACGCGTGGGAGACGCTGAGACATCGTTTAGAATCTCAGTATTGTGTTACAAGCACTCAAAACGCGCTTTCGTAGGCTACGACTCACGCGCGCGAAATAGAGACGCTCTCGACAGCTTCAGTATACTACACGACTACCCCTATGATTACCCGCCAGAAGCCGTGCGCCAGAACCCGTGCGCCAGAACACGTGCGAATTTATCCCTTCCGGTCCTTCTTTCCTTGGCGGCTACCGTGCTGGGTTTTACCCACAGGAGCATTTGCGAGGCCGTTTGCGATTTTCTTCGGGGAACGAGAAGAATTGAATGCTGAGTTCATCGATAGGAAAAAGCAAAACAAAAAAGAGAAAAAAGTTATCAAAATCAAACATATCGATTAAAAACATTAGTTGTTTTTGTTTTTTCATTTTTTTGTTTTTTGTGAAGTGGTCTTACAAATGAATTCAAAACTATCTAATGCTTAATATTTCGAAATTATGAACATTTTCTTTTAAATAGCAAGGCACCATTTGTTTCATGGTGGATCCCCCATGGTGGGTTGCGCCAGGATACCGGCGAGTGTTCATCGGATTTTCTCGGATTTATCCGAAGACACAGAGCCATACCGATAACGGCGAAATTTACCAGGCTAGAGTTTTCAGTCACCCACGGCGCAGTGCCTAAATGCTACCTCCATTGGTGGGGTCCATTATTGCAAGTGAAGTTGGAGAGAAAAATATAAAGGCAGAAGAAAAAGCAGCCGATACCCTGTTTTAGGCTCACTCTTGTTCAAGCAGGTGAAATGGCAACGCAAGCCGGACACGTTAAACGCCGTGCGCACGTCATTTTTCGAAGATAGCGTGCGTAGCAAAGAAACCTGACCCCTGCGCATTCACCTACGTAACCGAAGTATAAAATACTACGAAGTCACATAAATGCCCCATTTAATCAGCGCCACGTCGATGCTTTCAACCAGCCCGCTGTATCCTATGTATCAAGCATGACCACACCGTACGCGTGGCTGAGACTCATCATGGCTGAAACACGAGATTTCCAACCATCTATTTCCTTGTTACAGTGTACTAGAAGGCAGTGGAATGAACGAAGCGGCCGCGCCGCATCTCGACTGATTCTCCGGCGGGTGACAGTAGCGGCGGCGCTGTAGTCGCATGGTACTGGAGATCTCGGGAGCGTCTGCACCTGGAGTGCGCGCTCCATAGCCTGCGACAGCGTGTAATCGCTCGTTTTCAGCGCGTTAATTTATTGCGTTTTTGAGGATTTAGTAGTGTATGTACACTTAATACGTGCCATGGCGCATGAGGGAATGTGCAGTCACGCCGAAATTGCGTTGAAACATTCACTGTTTGAAAAACCTGCCGACCACTCCCCCTACAAAAAAAAAACCCGCACACATGTACAATCAGAATTCGCACGGATCTTCCTAGCTCCTCACTCAAGCTGTGCTTTGAGTTGCGCTAGATCATAAGTGTCTACTGGTGAACTACAAAGAAATGAGAAGTATCAAAACTCAGGACTGCGTTAAATCACACACTCGTTTTATCGGCAGTCTCTTCGATACCCAGAGCACTGTTCCTACTATAAGTCCACATGCGCTCGATTGTTTGATGAGAAACCCGAGTGTAAGTAACGTTGTCACAACATTAATTTCGGTGACTCGATCAGTTTTATCATGCCAGTTTTGTGAAAAATAGTAATCAACGCTTTCTGAAATGTTATGTTGTGTTAACTACTTGCTTTTGCGCTTACTTTGCTTCATTTATGGAAGCTCAGAGTGGTTATTATACCAGGAGTCCGAGCAGAAGGAACGCGTGTACCTCCAAGTCATAAACTCTACGCAAAATTTGTTATCTTAAACACATTATAAAATGGCGATTGTATACAGTTTCACCCTCAGAAATAGAACGCCCGAACGCCGAGCAGCGAGCGAGCAGCAAAACCGGACACAACCAGCAGAGCACTGAGTTGAAAGCTGGATACGGAAGAGCAATAACAGCTTTTCACTCTTTCTCTAAATTGCGAAGTTGTGACTGGCGCGTATTTGTTTCAGAACACCGCAACGTCTCGTGACACTTAATCGACCAATTAGAAAAAGCCTCTCACAGCAATTCTAGAGTCTTGAATTGCCTGTAACTTGCGTAGTGGCGGTAGTAGTTAAAAGAGAAGGAAGGCATCGAGCAATCCCTCCTAGAAGAATTATGCCTAGAACGTGAGCCGCGAACGCGCCGCCCTACCCTTGGATTTTACCCTTTTCCTCCGATACGAAGGCGAACGCCTTTGGCGGTCACCTTCTGCTATCACAGTTGCCTCTGAGCAGCTGGGATGTGCAGTGTAAGGTCCTAGATGAAACAAGTTTCCAAGGTAGCGACACCTTTCCCTTTCCTCTTCACCTATGTTCCTGAAGCGCCCCCTAGAAGGTTTAAAACTTTCATCCAAAAGCGAATGTTTGGGTTCCGTTGCTACGGTGAATAGATGTAAATGAAACAAAATGGAACGAAATAAGACGTAGAATAAACAGTTACCTTTATGAACATAAACGGCACAACACAAGAGCAAGCGGGATGTGCGTTACTCAACCGGCAACGTTGTGCAGTTCTATACTTTACACCACTAGCCATGGCGTCTCGCGTAGTACATTTTAGTTCCACGGCCGCGGTACTTCGTCCAGTTCTAACTAGTCCACTTCTTCGATTGTGTTTTGTTCGTGCTGTGACACAGTGAACGTGCTTCTTGCTGGATCCTGTTAGTGGCCACAGGGCGTGACGTTGTGACGATTGATTACAACCGGCTTGTGCACACGCAAGAAAAAAAAAAACTACGACCAGACTGGTACGAACACTCGTCCAGCAGCACTGCGATGACGTTTTTTTTTAAATGTGCCCATTTGGACAATCGTGATGCCAAGTGATTCTGATGCGGTGCTGGGAACTTCCTGAAAAGTGAGAGTTCTACTGGTGAGGTGTCTCGAAGCAGCGCGTTTCGGCTCAAGCGGGAACTGGTCAAGAGTGAAATGTTTCTGAAGGTGCGTTGATTGCAACCTACAGCTGTTCTGTATACGTGCATACCCACATGTATTTGTACCAACTGGCATGCACTAAACACGCATTAGACGCGCGCCTGGCGTTTCAATAAAAACCGACAAGTGAACTCGCTTCGCAGATCCGCGTCGACATACGTTGACGGAGTTGTACGAAAGCATTCGCGTGAAATGGTTCATAGTTGCACTTCATGGTGCGCTTCATCTCGGAAAGCACGAGGTAAGTTGAAGAGAGCGAAACTATTTTCTGTTGTTTATGGCAACGCAGCGTTGCTGAAAAACGCAGATGTTGCATTGAACGAGCATGGCGAAACAGTCTTGGTCGACTTAGCGCACACCGAAACGCTCCTCCTCTTCAGTTTATGTTCTGGCTACGATTTTGTCTTTGGTCAATGCGAGAATCCGGCTGGAGCCATATGCGCATGCGTACTTGTTTTGGACCTTTTGCATAATAATAAATAACACCACCAGCCATTTGCAAGATCACGTGCAAGTAATGCACCAATTACAGACGCGGATGGCAAAGAAAGAGGAGTAATTGAGAGAGTGAGGAGGACGGCTCGATAACAATGAGTGACGCTACCTTGTTTCATCTAGGGACCTTAGTGCAGTGTGGAGGCAAGCGGCTCCACGCGGCAGACGGTCGCAACACGCAGCAAAAGGCATTGCCTCCAAGATTTCGTGCTGGCAAAAAGCTCCCAATTGAAAAGAGAGTGACGTTCCAGGCGTAGTTTTTCTAGGAGGCATTCACGGTGGAGGAATATTCCTTCACGGTGGAGAAGAAATATTGCTCCACCGTGCAGGCGTTGCTACAGTGGCTAGAATAGGGGAAGTGCGCCGCCTGCGCTGACGCTCTCCATTGATGCCTCGACCGGCGTGGTCTAGGTGGCGCTAGTTGTAGCTTACACGTCGCTCGCTCGGCAGCTCGCTGCAGCGAAGAAGCCATGTCAAGGTTGATTTGTGGCTGATATGGTTTTGTTTGTACCGTAAATTTTATGTGCCTCTACTATATTGCAGGGCGTAAGTGCAGCAGATATTATCAAACATTATCACCGTATGGTGTGACCATACCCATAGCATCATAAGTGAAGCTTTACATCAATCGCCAACATCGCGGCCAGCTAAGCTTGCCACTGCTAGCGATCATTCCTTGATGCTAAGAAATGTAACCGATTAACATTTTGAGGGGATTGCCATTTCGCAAGGTTATAAGCAAGCTCAAGAAGCACAAAATGCTACTGTGACATTGATATCAATTTCTTTTATGTTCTAATACTTAACATTTTGCATGAGATAGTTTTAAGGACTTAATAATTCTTGCGTATTCACCGTGGAAATATTTTTCGGTTAAAACTGCACAGAAAATTGGACAGCGTTTTACTTTTCTTTAAAATTTTATTTAAAGTTGGGGGCATCATATTAGAGAACAAAGCTAGCACACTACAGTATGATGCACATCACATTGTTCTTCGAAGCTTGAGGTGCTTTGATCCTTCTCTTGCAGAACTTCTCTGTTTGTTTAGAGATTTCGTGAAGAAGTGAAGCCGTGTGACAACATAAAACTTGATTATGTTGCTCGTCAGATCTTGCTTGTGTGAGTCACACCCTACGGATGGTACCGTCTGCATTCAATTAAAAGTTCAACTATAGTGTCTCTTTGGAGCTCATTATAACTGAAACACGATGTAAATATGTCCTCTAGTGCCTCCACAAATGAAGATAGCTCAGGTGACAGGTACAAGAGCCCTCCAACATCACAGAATGCTGCGAATGACGCAAAATTCTTATCTGCGTTTTCGAGGGATGTGAGCAGCTGATCAAAACAGTCCCGGCATTTCGTTGCCATAACTTTCCTCCGCGCCACATAGCCAGCCAAATAGTACACCAGTCTTGCGTCACTGATTTGCACAGGATACACATGGTCAGAAAGGACAGTCGATGCCTGTAGTACACTTGAAGCTTCGTCCAGGTTTCCAGTGTCCAGTAAATTGTCGACATGGTTGGTCACATCATCAGTTCCAACTAATGACGTAAGTGTGTCACCTGCACAGTTGCCCGTGTCAGGTGCTTTTACCAAATTTTAAAAGCTAAGGGAATTCACGGCAGTAAGGAACTGGGTCGATGTGGGATGATCGTTGCATCCGGTTAACTGACGAATTATCCAAAATAGCTTTTCGATTGGATCTTGGCTGAGGCGTGAAGTCAACAAATAGTTGTACTGCAATTCCTCTGACAGGTATGTTTAAAGTTCCAAAGTGCCTTGCAGAGTTACTTTTAGACCTTCTGCAGTGCTTGCAGACAAAAAGCCTGCCTTCGTAGGTCCGGTGCAGGCTTCCCAACGGTCTAAGTATGCTAGAACACCCTGCAGTACTCTTTCCTGTTCATATTTTTTTCTCGGAGCCGTTGAAGGCACTCTGGATCTCATCACAACAATTAGCTTTTCCCTGAAGCGAACAAATTGTTCTGTCGCTTCTCTATATGAACATGACTTTGAGATTGCTTCTTGCTTCTTTGTATAAGAAAATCCCGCGTGTAACCTCAAGGCTGAAGAGATGAAATGCATAATTAACTTTCATTTTTTCGAAGTTGTTGGGGTTCAAGTGCACTTCTGTAATCTTCGGCATAGCTTTCAACGTTGTAGCACACTTTGCCAAGTCGTGAGCTATCCTGATTGGCTTAACATCAACGTGCCCATCTGGTGTTTTATAGCCATTTTTGATGAAGCCGTTCCTGATGCACTTTACTAAATGCGGAAAGTCAGGTAGAAAGAAAAGCCGCATCTTGACGCCAGTTGGGTGAGGTGCTGATGGCTTGGTAGCTGATGCCGAACCAGATATGCCAAATCGATGCCACATTGCACGGTTCCAGGATGCTCCATCTGATGTCACAAAGTCTACCCTGAGGCCAGTATTCTATGCTAGTATAACTGCTTCTAAAATGATTTTCGAAAGCAGTGGGGCTTTCACATTGCCTCTAGATGCAAATACACCCAAGATTTGGAGCCATGAACCTGACAAAGGTTGAAACAATATCACAAGACCATGATCACATAGAACACTTTTGTCAGCCTCAGGAGTGAAAGAACCAAGGTCTACAAATCCATCAACTTTTCCACTTCCCCGCTGAACACCAAAGTTTTCTGCAAGTTTCATTTCGTCAACGATCAGTCCACCATGACGTTCAAAGTCTCCCATATTAGCACTCTCCTTAGAAATGCCCGAGAGGATACATTTACTAAAACCAAAGCCTGTGTCGTACTTCTTCATAAATGCTCTGAGGCATGTACCACTGGGTAGCACAAGAATTTTCTCCCTACGCACATGCTCCTAAAGTCGTGAACTCTTCATGTGCATGATGACACACTCCAACATCCACTCCGGGTTGTAGCGCATGCCATTTCGGGACTTGCGCCTTGCAGCTTCAAAACACTGCATTATAGCGTTTTTCTGTTTGGGTGGCAGCTTGTCTATTTTGCTCAAGAGTGCGCTTTCTTCGATTTCTTCATTCTCTAGTTTTAGCTGTGCAATGGTCTGGTCGAGAGTCTTCACCTTGTTTCTAAAGCGGCGTACTGTTTGAGCTTTAGCTTTAAGCTTTGTTGCATGGGTCAGTTTGCCTGCTGTTTTCTTTTTCCGGTATCTCTGATTGACAAGGAGCTTTCTCAAGTACTTGCAACTCATGCAGCGTCTTTCATCTTGACTTGAGGTACTTTTACACTTGTGATGGTAGAGCTTCCCATTCTAGACCTTCAAGTTTTTACCAGATGATGCAAAAGGAACCTCGCACAACAAGCTTGCCCCTGCACACACTGGCATGACATCAACAGTCTCCAGAAGAGACGCTGGTTCATGTGGCCCATTCATCGAAATCTTCACACCACGAACAAATACTTCATGTGTTATGGCACTTCCACTAGCACAAAATTTAACAAGTTTCTCTGCGTGTAGAAGGCTCAGGTCCTAGCTAGGCGTGCACATGCTGTAGGTGACATTTAGCGGTTCCTCACTGAATACGTGCCTTCCCCACCGATTTGAAGGAAGTGGAACGTGCTTGTAGTCGTAAACGAGCGCAGTTGGAAGGTGTCACGGATACCGTTAATTAGGGAGGCGATCGCCGGGCTAATTCCAAGGGCCGAAGTATCGGCCCCCCGAACCACACCACGAAAGCATGGACAATTTAGAAGTGGTCCTATTTGGCATGCTAGTGGACGCCGGCTGTGGCCCAAAGAACAAGTCAGAGCCGAGAGTTGATAAACAAAACAAAATGATATTCTCAGTTATGGCAGATCAAAACGATACACAAGTATGCACACTCGACAATCGTTGAATACAATATGTCACCAATCAAACAATGTACTACACAGTACAATCAGCCACACTCGAAACAACGGACACAGACAACAATACGCGCTACGATGCAGTCACATGTATCGAACAACCAAGACACTTAAAGACTAAAGAGTTAGAAAACTTATTTAGTCCAAAGTTCTTGGACCAAAAGTCTGGATGATACTCTTCCGAGAATCACTCACTCAAAGTTCAGCGTTGTTGTCGTTCGGCTGCCCCCGAAGCTTCTCTTCCAGGAAACCTCGCGTCTTCAATTGGCCACTTTCCAAGCTTCAAACTTCTTCGCCGGAAACACGTCGGCTTCACACACGCAGCTGTTGCCACGCGTCTTCACTCGATAGCGGTAGACACACACTCTTGCCTGTAGCTCGAGCCTTCACCCCTCTGGTGGAAATCCTCTTCTTCTCTTCCTTTGTCACGGAAGACAAAAGGCTTCGCCCACAAGGCGGAACACCCTACGCACTCTAGCGCATACTTTCTTCTTCTCCTGCTTTGTCACTAAGGACAAAACCTTCACCAACTGACGCGGCGAGATACCCTACGCACTCCGGCGCGAAATTCCTTCTTCTCCCGATCTCCCATCTCTGCTGCTCGGTTAAATACCTTCCGCGCGAGATTCCAGAAAATTCTCATCACGTCGTCGGCGCGATGCGAAGCGAAGGCTGGGGGAAAGCGCGAGACGGTACGAGGGCTGTCCGCGGCGGATGACGCAACCCTGCATCGCCACGCCCCTTTCCATCGAGAACTCTCTAGGGCTTGCTCGGCCGCCGATGCGAGGAGGTTCGTTGGCGAACCTACGCTTCCGAGGGGAGAGGGACGCACGCCCGGAGAGTCTTTGGATGCTTGTTTTCTTTTTTTTTGTTATCATTGACCTCTCTGCGCTTCGTCACAGAACACCTACCAGTTTAGAGAACGGAAACTGTAGCTTTGAGCAGTTGTATCAAAATAACATGCAAATACGTAGCAGTGGCGTACTGAACTCCAATACCGCGAGGCAAGATGGCGCTAGTAGTACTATCATCATCAATAAACAGACGCATTTTTTTGGTGTCAGGTGGAGGGGGGGTCCACGGCTGGTTCGCGCTGCTCGCTTCCTCTGGTTTTTTTTTCTTTCGTTGCCCAATCACGTTTCGCGTCTGTACTTATCGCCAGGGGACCTAGCTGGCCTTGAATGGCAAAAACAACGTCAATTAAGTAAGGTTTGCATCGTTTATCGGGAGTGTCCAAGCCGGTACGATCAATGTATACGGTTGGGTCCGAACAAAACAAGTCACTCATACATATCGGAAGCGTTCAACTAATGTGTAAAGACTCTTGAAAGCTAACAAGCATATGCATATAACTGAACATTGAAATCACTGAATGAACGTCGCTCTAATTGTGTTGCGGCGCTCGAGTTCAATAGCGTGGCTTCAGGACAAGGGTCCGATTCTGTCGTTAGCTGCGGCGCTTGCCCCGTAGTGTTGATCTTGAAGCGAATGCATGATGTGGAATCGGGAAGGAAACTTGCACATTGCCGATAGATAGCTCGCGAAGTTAGTGCAATGTAGTTTTGCTAAATTTGTGAAATAAGCAATTGCGGATGCGTGCTTTTCTGAATCTTTCTCGCTCTGCAATGCTACATTGAGTACTTCACAATTCCGCAATGTCGCGTTGTGTCAAGAGGGTAGGCACTAGTATTAATACTCACCCGTGAGCCCATATCATAGGTATTATGTATTTAGGGGATGGGGCTAATATATTTCAGGCTTGCTACATTTATTGTTACAGTTAAATTAGACAGTTACCACAGCTAGAATTTCTCGTCGCAGGTAATGACCAGTCTGCTGAGTATGCAGCGAACATGTATGCTAAAGGGACACTTATGAGGTGTGTGCATACAGATCGAAAATGCCCAATTCTAAGAAAATAAGCTTCAGGTATGCATTGTACAATTTTGTTGTCTGTACATCTTTGTTGGTACTCTTACATCACACTATCTGCTCAGCCCTGAGTACAATCTCTTTTTTTTTGCATAGACATATCCATAGAACTTGAGTACTCTCTTGCAAGCAAGCACTCCTGAAATCAATTGGTGGTACATGATGTGAATCTGTCCGAATACTGGATCAATAAAGGTCACATTTATTACACACTTGTTATTGTGTTTACTTTTTCAGTATACTTGTGCTTGAAAATGAAGTTGTTTTCTTCCTTCTACTTTTAGAGGTTAGGACTTGAAATACGTACTATCTTGCAGTGTGGCTGTAGATAGGTGAAGATCATGTATGTTTCAACTACCTGTGCGATTTCCTAGATTTTTTTCATGACCTTAGTGCACAGAATTTCACTTCGTAAAGGAAGACACTATAGTTATGACAACTTAATTTAAACAGAAGCAGATGTGCACAAAGAAATCTGGAACGTTTTTCTGCCAAAAAAAAAAAAACAGTACCACATGCAATGAACACAATCTTGCTCTTCATGACAGCATTCACGTCTTTGAGGAAGCTGTGCTGCAACTGCTCATCACCTTTATGATTTATTATTTTAGGAGCCCATTGAACATATATGCAAAGCTAAAGCAATTGAGTGCAGTCTTATGAGCTTTGGTGCATCTTTTTGTAAACTTGTATGAGCTAAACAAAGTTAAGACAAAACAGTTCTAGGTGTTATTGGTAAACTGTCACAAGGCACAACTAAATGTCAGAAAGCCTGTCGGTGCCCATCACTGTGGGTGTGTTCATTATGTAGTGCAAATAATAATTTACGACGAATCACATGCCAACTATGAAGTGATCGTGAGTCGTACAGTATTGGGCAAATTTAGATTTATTCTGGCCTCCAGGGGTTCAAACAAATGACATTGTACCCTCACAGGAGACAAGACTGCTTGTCGAAACATTTGCTTTGACCCCTTATGTTAACATATTTTTCATATTTTCAAGCTTCCATCTTTTAAGGGTTAGTTTAGTTCACCTGCACCAATCCGAACTGGTTCACAGCTGTGCAGAACTTGTGCGGCAGGAGTTCAGTGCTGCGGCATCACAAGTGAATGACAAGGTGCCGAGAAGGTGGAATTCTTATTTTTGTTCGCTTAATATAACGAGGTGCAAACATCTTGGCAAAACACGCCGCATTTGTAGGGGTGGGTACAGCACCTACGTCTAATGCTATGTTGTTTGTTAAGCTGTGCGAGCGGCTGAACCAAACCAGCGCAGTCATGAAATAGTTTTTGTGCTGTACCTCTCCTGCGCTTTTTGAAATGAATGACAAGATTCAGAAGATGCCATTGCTGCGCCACTGAAACGAATGGCGAGGTGCAGCACTTTGTAAAATGGATCATGTGGTGCAGGCGAATCGAACAAACCCTTAAGCACACAAGCGTCTTAGCGTTTCACCCCCCATCGAAATATGGCTACAGTGGCTGGGATCAAACAGTGTGTTGTTGAGCTCAGCAGCGCCACACAATCTAACTAATAGTGTTACAGTTTCAACATTATTGAAGTGTAGATTCCATGCCACAGTAGGCAGGCAATGCTTGTAGCCAATCTAAAGCACCTCTCCACGATATGCGCGGCAAAACATTCACAAATACAGCATTACGTGTGTGAGGTTAGAGATGACCTGTTGTAGTGGACATTCAGATGTTTCAACGTGCTTGCAGAGTGTACATGCGGGGTAGTCATCCTGTCATTGCATGGCAGTCTGAAAAAAAAAACAAGTAACATCACCAGATATCAATGCATGAAATCAATGCATTATAAATGCATGAAATTTGCCTAAGTAAACAAATAAACTCAGGTAATTAGTAAACAGCAGTATTTTATACGTTTATGTAGTGGTACCTCATAACACGTATATCACTCAGGGCTGCTTCTTCACAAGGCATGTCATGTAGCCGGTTCCTTGCCCATTGTACACATTTGCTTCCATGTCAGGTGTGCCAGGAGGCTGTGGCAGAAAAAGAAGTATTTCTCAATTATGTCACGCTTCCTTTGTCACACTATAGCAAAACCAAACCCATAATTATGTGATGTTTTTCAAACGCGACTGCAGTAAACTATTAACTAGTAGGTTTTTTGCACTAATATATGGGCTAGCTAAGAAGACACAAGCCAGGCGACAATGATTTATCTGCCTTCATTTAACGCAACGGCCTCGTTGGTGTTACCTGGTGATAGAATTTCAGAATTAACTATTGACTCAGCGACTCGTTCCCACGTGAAACCATGCACGCCGCAAGTAACGCACGTTTTTCCGGTTACATATTGAGACGTTCAACAATTTTAAATTTTAATACTGCGCTGCGCTGCCACCGTGTGACGCCTACGCAGTCATTGGCAAAAAAAAAAGCTACATATGTTGAAATGAACCAACTAGCCCCGCAAGCAACTATCCTTAAAAAACTGAAGTGGTTTCTACTCACCGGCCCGGGCTTGCAACGGGTGTTCATCCGATGAAAGCTTCAACGGTCGCTTCGTTCCCCGAAAGTCACTCGAATTCCCTTCGCGAAAGCATTTGATCGAGTCAAAATAAACAGAATGAGAAAGAATGTGTCGGTCGGCAGAGGCTCGAAATATCTACAGCGAAACGAAACAGTCCGAGACATGTCCGAACGTACCGCGAGCCGTTACCTGCCGTCGCAACTGTTGGCCGCCGCAAACTTTGAAATGTGGATAATGATGTCGATAGGCTGCCCCTAACATCGAGTCAGCTGGAGCAAAAACTATTACAAAAAGTTGATGACGCAACACATGTTTACGAAAAACTACTTGCTGGAAAAACAAAATGTTTTTTATGTGTAGCGGTACGGAAACATGTAGTATTTGATCATTTTAAATAAAACTTGGCCCCGACGAAGGCGTCTCTACAAGAAAGTGCAATAGCGCGAGTGGCGAGAGAGGTCAGTAGATCCACTCTGGGTGTTTGAAGCAGAAACGCGCCACCAAGGAGGTTATAGTATAACCTCCTTGCGCGCCACGGTTGATTTTTTCGCCCCCTACAGGTGAGCACTTGAACTTGAGAGTTTCCGGGGCCTGGCTTCGTCGCGAGAATTTGGCGGCGCGCCCTTTTTTGAGCGCTCGTTTTGTGACAGAAGGTCGGGCTTCGCTCGCAGGATTTCAAGCTGGACGGTTGTGCCCTCGCGATCTCCGACTTCAGCGTAGTTCCCGCCGACTGGTTCGCCCTCCGCGGTCTCCTGACGCCGTGCAGCTCTCGCATTGTGGCACCCCGCCCTTGGACTGCTTCGACCGGATCCCCACTTTCCTATCTCCTTCTTTTTTCCTCTCGTTGGCTGTCTTCTTCTCCGTCTATTTTCCTTCTATTCTTTTTATCCCTCCTTCCCCCCAACCCTATAAGGCACCGCGCCGTGTCGCCTGAAGACAGACAGAAATTAGGTGCCTTTTTCCTCTTCATTCTAACCACTACCACCACCACAGAAGGTCGGGTGGCTCCGGTTCATCCTGCGGCTCCTCTTGCGGCTCCCGGTCGTCGTCCTTCCGACGTCTTTTCTGAGGAATCACAAACGGTGGGTGTGATCTCTCCTTGGTGTTTCTTTTTGGCGCCACACGTTTCGAGAGGTAGAAAGAGCATTTGGAAAGATCGTTGGGACGGCATGCGGCAAAAGTTCAGGCCTAGCTCTGTCCAAACGCACTACCTCACCGTTGATAACGTGCTTGAAGTGGCGCGAGATGAACTGCTGATCGAAGTGGAGCTCGCAAACGGCAACGTTTTTTTCCAAAGGCTTGTCTGCTCTTGGTATATTACGCTGCCACTGCTGGAACAAATGGTCGTCTTTCAGGACTCCAAACAATGAAAGCTTCTGCTTGCACGATTTGTACCCAGTTGAGCATCTGGGCACAAAACAGTGGCTCTGACGTCTGCTCATGGTGCACACTCCGCAAAAGACATAACGTAGACACGAGAAGGCTGTCCGAACAGCAAATGCACCACGAACGAACAGCTTAAACAGGCAAAAGAATCACGTTCGGCGGCGAGTTGCAGCGTTGAACAACGTGCGCAGCCTGAGAGCCTGACGTGTATACGACAATGCGCGCCACCTAGCGGAAACATTGCAAAGCGGCATCACTACCTCCCATTGCAGCCGCCTGGCGCAACGTTTATACAGGTTTTCCCACTCAATTTAACCCAAGCGCCAGCCAAATTAATCTAGGCGCCAGTCAATTTAATCCAGCCACCACTGAAATTAATCCAGGTGCCAATCATTTTAATCCAAGTGCCACTGAAATTAATCCAACCGCCAGCCGATTTAATCCGGACGCCAGTGAATTTAATCCTGATGACATTGTGACTTCAAAACGACCCAGAATTTTCGGGAATGCGTGGAGTGAATAGCTTTGGAGTGAATTTAACAGGGAAAAACCATGAATGAGTCACTAGTGACATAATGTGACTCGCGCAACTTTGTCACGCCTATCATCCGCGTAAGCACTATTCACACCTTAGACATGCATATCAAAGGCAACGCCGTCCACACAGTAATAACTTGATACTTATTAACCAGGCCAATGATCTCATCACGAGTGACTTAGGTGACGTCCTCACGCATATCACCCACGCACACACTGTCTTAACCTTCCGTCATGCATATCAAATGAAACGTCTTTAAAAGGGCGGGATCTTGATACCTAAAACTCGGCCAAGTCACCGGATCACCAGTGACTCAGGGTACGTCATCACAAATATCACCCGCGCACGTTATTTACTCGCCTGCCGGCATGCATGCCAAACGAAACGTCCTTGAGAGAGCAATAACGTGGTACCTATGACTCGGCCAACTGACTTGATCACTTGTGATTTAGGTGACGTCATCACGCATCACCCACGCACGCAATGTCTAACCTGCCATTATGTATACCAAACGAAACGTCTTCGAGAGGCTAATAAATTGAACGCTGTCCATCGGCCTAGTGACGTGATCACTAGTGACTCGTGTGACGTCATCGGGCCTGACACCCACGCACGCAGCGTCTAACCTGAGTTCATATATATCAAACGAAACGTCTTTGAGAGAGTAATAACTTGAACGCTGTCGCAAGGCCCAGTGACGTCATTACTAGTGACTGGCGTGACGTCATCTCTTCTAAGCCTCACGCAAGCACTCTCTAATGTGCCTTCACGCATATCAAACAAAACGTCTTTGAAAGGGTAATAACTTAAATGCTGGCACTAGGCCGAGTGACGTCATCACTAGTGACTCAAGTGACGTAGTCATGCCTATCACACACGCACGTGGTGTCCTAACTCGTCTTCATGCATATCAAACGAAACGTCTTTGAGAGAGTAATAACTCGAACGCAGTCACTTGGCCTAGTGACGTGATCACTAGTGACTCGCGTGACGCCATCACGCCTGACACCCACGCAAGCACTCTGCAACCTGCCTTCATGTATATCAAATGAAACGTCTTTGAGAGAGTAATAACTTGAATGCTCTCACTAGGCCTAGCGACGTGATTACTAGTGACTCATGTGACGTCATCTCGTGTATCACACACGCACGCGCTGTCCTAACCTGTCTTCATGCATATCGAACGAAACGTCTGTGAGAGAGCAATAATGTTATACTGATGACTCGGCCAACCGACTTGATCACTAGTGACTTACGTGACGTCATCACGACTAACAGTCATGCAAGCACTCTCTAACGTGCTTTCATGAATATCAAACGAAACGTCATTGAGAGAACATTAACCTGAAGGCCGTTGCAGGCAGCGTCTGCTAGTAAAAAACTGACTTCTCGCGCTGCACAGCCGTTCACCAGCTAACGGGTATACGGAGGCACCAGATCGCGTGTTTCGAATTCAGTCAAAGGCGTCTTTACATGGCTTTTGTTTGACTTGACGCTTTTCTTGACTCGAGTAGATGCGATGGAAGCAACAGTACCTTCAAGCAGCAGTGGGGTACAACCCAACATCAGCGTCCCACCACTCGTTGAGGGCAACGCTTCTCCTTCATTCAATAAATATGAATAATAAAGGCGAAATGACAGTTAAGCATTTTCCAAACCATACTCAATTACGCAACATTAAACCGATACCCTGACCTCTCTGCGACGCATTTACTCCAGCTCGTCGTGTGGGTAGATGTAGGCGTCTTTTTTGTTGCTTCTCGTGTATCGTAGAATGCCTTGAAAATGCGGGCAGCCAGGCCGCAATACTGTTAGCGGACAAGCGTTCTACACTAAACAGGCACGCTTATTCCAAGCACACTAACCTATAAGAAACGGCGTGGCGTAGAATGTAGAAAGGAAGGCACGAGTCAGGCACAGCATTGAATGGCGCATCAGCAAATGGTCATTTGCAAATAGCAATAGTATGTATCTCAAGTATGGGGACTGCCCTCTATTACAACGGATTTGTTTCGCAGGATAACAAGATGAAATAATAGTTGAGCCGAAGGAGTGGTAGACAAATCTTTTTGTAGCAAGCTTTGGAGCAGGCAGACCGTGCGTCTTATGCTTGATTAAGGATATACAGTGTTATGACTATAGCCGGATTATACGCAAATGCCTGTTTCATTTCTTGTGCTCCTATCGTGTCATTTTGACACATGAGCACAAATTAGAGGGCAAGCAGAGCTTTTATAGTGCTTTGATAGTGCCTATATATGCCTACTTCGGATGTTGTAGCCTCAATTCGTATAGGTGCCTGTAAATGTCTGTTTTCAAAATCGATGCCTATATAAACGCTATTTAACCTGAAATTTTGCTTTCAAGTACCACTGGAGCCCGGTATTCATGTTACCCGGCAAAATATAGATTTCGGGACACTGTGGGGTGCAAACTACTTTTTATTTCACGAGTTACGTTTATAACTGTGAAACCCAGAAGGCATTTTAGCCAAGAGGAAGGTAGATTAGCCTCTACACATGTATACCATCCATGTCGCGTCGTCTGCTCAGCCTCTTTCCAGTGTTCGCTCAGATGTGTAGGGAGCAGGAGGTGCCTCTGTGCAGCGGCAGGAAGATGAAGAATGAATGCGAAACTGTGGAGAATCATCAGGGGAAGTAAGGAAGTAAAGTGCAGATAAAAAAGCGATATTCATGTAGTTTTTGTTTTTTGTTATTCATTTACATGTGGTGCTTCACTGGATCACCTGAAAATATTTATTTAGGCAGTGGAAAGTGTTGCCTGCCCAATGAAAAGGTTTGTATCACTAGAAATTTTAATTTGATCATTAGAAGCTGCGAAAGCATAATCTCAGGAGGTGAGCTTGAAACCTTCGCCACTAACTCTAAGTAGACTTCGTAAGTCCAGTTCCTTCCCCGCTATTGATATCAAATTCACTCGGAGCTGGAGCATCACACGACGTGCATGAGCACGTCATGCGCGCGTAAACTACACTCGCATGAGATGCCCATGTCAGCCCGTGCGTGCAAGCGGTGTTCTGCCGTCTCGATGTTCTTTCGTAATGTACTGCGAGTTTTTGTGGGATGGATCCCTATCATCGCGCACGTTTGGAGAGGCTGGCTTGTATAACGTACCCTTACCCCGATACACAGCGTCACACCGCTGCAACTTCTGTTAGGGACGATACACCAAAACCACGCCCAGCGTTGTGAATGCTGGCCCCGACACAATGTGCCAACTGCGAGAACACCAACGCAAACAAAATGGAGGCACCTTAGTCTCGCATCTCTCTCGATATGAAATTAAATAAATAAAGCGAATAGATTTCGCCTGTGTGTTCTAACATTTTTGTCAACTTTGTTGCTTCTATTTAGGCAACCGTTTGTACAAATTACACACGTTGTCTCAAATAGTTCTCGCAGTGTCACGTACTACTTTGACATATGCAGGACCATTCTATCACCTTCACCATGTTGGGGCGCACGCCCATGAGATGAAGGTCAAGCCGTGTTCAGTTTGGCCTATCACCTCTTTATGCTACGCGTGGTACTGGAAATCTTGGTAAATGAGATCTTGAGCGCCCAGGGCATTCATTTCTTTTCGCTTCTCGAAACTCTTAAATTTGTGTAACGACTCTTAAGGTGTTCACAGACAGAAGAAAAATTGAGGCTGTGTGGTTAGGCCAAGTTAATGGGCCGCAAAAAAAAAAAATCCTTCTGGCGCCTGGCACTCTGACTATTTGCGCATGTATAGCCCTTCTTAGCCATGGCACACAGAAAAAGACCCAGAAGCATGTTTCTTCGATGGTGCACACTTAACTGACCATGCTGAACTAGAAATGGAGAGACCGTATTCTGCGAACCCCGCGGAAAAACGCATGTTCATGCTAAACCATTACGCATTTGTACCATTATAAACTAGAACATTTTTGCTTGCTTTCATGTCGTAGAGACAGATCCCACACCTGTTTATTGGAAAATTTGAGTTTTGTCAAAGGTTATTCTGCCTATATTCACAATTTTGGAAGCCTGAAACAGTGTTTTGGCCACCTATTTTTGGTGCCTAAATCACGGTTTTTTAGTGTCTATAGAGCTGGCCTCTATAGTTACCACCTACCTGAGATGTTTTCGCAACGCCGAAGCAAAGATGACGCCTGTTTAAAACATCCACCGTACCTCAAGAAAAAAATTGTTCTTCTAATAACGTCAAGCTCGTTAAATTGGTTATGAAATGGGTGATGAAAGAGAACTGGGGCAAGTCCGCGAGAAACAAAATTTATTATTATAGAGGCAAAGCAGCGAAATCTATTCGTTTTATTTATTTAATTTCATATCGAGAGAGATGCGAGACTAAGGTGCCTCCATTTTGTTTGCGTTGGTGTTCTCGCAGTTGGCGCATTGTGTCGGGGCCAGCATTCACAACGCTGGGCGTGGTTTTGGTGTATCGTCCCTAAAAGAAGTTGCAGCGGTGTGACGCTGTGTATCGGGGTAAGGGTACGTTATACAAGCCAGCCTCTCCAAACGTGCGCGATGATAGGGATCCATCCCACAAAAACTCGCAGTACATTACGAAAGAACATCGAGACGGCAGAACACCGCTTGCACGCACGGGCTGACATGGGCATCTCATGCGAGTGTAGTTTACGCGCGCATGACGTGCTCATGCACGTCGTGTGATGCTCCAGCTCCGAGTGAATTTGATATCAATAGCGGGGAAGGAACTGGACTTACGAAGTCTACTTAGAGTTAGTGGCGAAGGTTTCAAGCTCACCTCCTGAGATTATGCTTTCGCAGCTTCTAATGATCAAATTAAAATTTCTAGTGATACAAACCTTTTCATTGGGCAGGCAACACTTTCCACTGCCTAAATAAATATTTTCAGGTGATCCAGTGAAGCACCACATGTAAATGAATAACAAAAAACAAAAACTACATGAATATCGCTTTTTTATCTGCACTTTACTTCCTTACTTCCCCTGATGATTCTCCACAGTTTCGCATTCATTCTTCATCTTCCTGCCGCTGCACAGAGGTACCTCCTGCTCCCTACACATCTGAGCGAACACTGGAAAGAGGCTGAGCAGACGACGCGACATGGATGGTATACATGTGTAGAGGCTAATCTACCTTCCTCTTGGCTAAAATGCCTTCTGGGTTTCACAGTTATAAACGTAACTCGTGAAATAAAAAGTAGTTTGCACCCCACAGTGTCCCGAAATCTATATTATGCCGGGTAACATGAATACCGGGCTCCAGTGGTACTTGAAAGCAAAATTTCAGGTTAAATAGCGTTTATATAGGCATCGATTTTGAAAACAGACATTTACAGGCACCTATACGAATTGAGGCTACAACATCCGAAGTAGGCATATATAGGCACTATAAAAGCACTATAAAAGCTCTCCTTGCCCTCTAATTTGTGCGCATGTGTCAAAATGACACGTTAGGAGCACAAGAAACGAAACAGGCATTTGCATATAATCCGGCTATAGTCATAAAACTATATGCTTAATCAAGCATAAGACGCACGGTCTGCCTGCTCCAAAGCTTGCTACAAAAAGACTTGTCTACCACTCCTTCGGCTCAACTATTATTTCATCTGGTTATCCTGTGAAACAAATCCGTTGTAATAGAGGGCAGTCCCCATACTTGAGATACATGCTATTTGCAAATGACCATTTGCTGATGCGCCATTCAATGCTGTGCCTGACTTGTGCCTTCCTTTCTACATTCTACGCCACGCCGTTTCTTATAGGTTAGTGTGCTTGGAATAAGCGTGCCTGTTTAGTGTAGAACGCTTGTCCGCTAACAGTATTGCGGCCTGGCTGCCCGCATTTTCAAGGCATTCTACGATACACGAGAAGCAACAAAAAAGACGCCTACATCTACCCACACGACGAGCTGGAGTAAATGCGTCGCAGAGAGATCAGGGTATCGGTTTAATGTTGCGTAATTGAGTATGGTTTGGAAAATGCTTAACTGTCATTTCGCCTTTATTATTCATATTTATTGAATGAAGGAGAAGCGTTGCCCTCAACGAGTGGTGGGACGCTGATGTTGGGTTGTACCCCACTGCTGCTTGAAGGTACTGTTGCTTCCATCGCATCTACTCGAGTCAAGAAAAGCGTCAAGTCAAACAAAAGCCATGTAAAGACGCCTTTGACTGAATTCGAAACACGCGATCTGGTGCCTCCGTATACCCGTTAGCTGGTGAACGGCTGTGCAGCGCGAGAAGTCAGTTTTTTACTAGCAGACGCTGCCTGCAACGGCCTTCAAGTTAATGTTCTCTCAATGACGTTTCGTTTGATATTCATGAAAGCACGTTAGAGAGTGCTTGCATGACTGTTAGTCGTGATGACGTCACGTAAGTCACTAGTGATCAAGTCGGTTGGCCGAGTCATCAGTATAACATTATTGCTCTCTCACAGACGTTTCGTTCGATATGCATGAAGACAGGTTAGGACAGCGCGTGCGTGTGTGATACAGTCAGTCAGTCAGTCAATGAACTTTATTTACAAATTGTCCTGAGGAGCCGATTCCCCTCAAGAAGGAGGGTCGGCTGCGGGCCGCACCCACGTGGGGACAGGAAGAGCGAGCCCTTCCGCCAAGTTGCGGGCCCTCTGGACAGCCCGGATTTGGACCTCTCGGTCCGAGCTGGTAATTGCCGTCCTCCAGGCAGCTTCTGTGCTGAGAGGCTCGCCATCGCGCAGTGCCGCGCATTGCCAGAGCATGTGGGATAACGTGCAACGTCTCTCTTCGCAATGAGGGCATTGCGGCTTTATGCTGTCGATAAACTTGCTGTACACTAAAGGCGACGGGTAAGTACCCGTTTGCAGCATTCTTAAAGTGACTGACTGGGCCCTAGAGAGTTGCGGGTGCGGGAGCGGAAAGCTACGCCTGGCCAATTGATAATTTTTGCAAATTTCGTTAAAGGTGAGGAGCGAATCAAGCTGCCGGATGCCATCCCCAAAATTAGATGCCGATTGCCCGTCACGGTGGGACAGTTCGCGTGCTCGGGCATGGGCAAGCTCATTGGCATTGGGGATAACAGGGTGGACATGCTTGCCCATGTGGGCAGGAAACCAGGTGATGTGGCCGTCGATTTCCGTGCAATGTGGTCTTTTGGTAAGAAGATGGGCCGCCTGCTCACAGACTGATCCGGTCATGAACGCTCGTGCAGCAGCTCGAGAATCAGTGAAAATGCGCGTGCGCATGGGAATCGCCACGGCCATTGCTATAGCAGCCTGCTCTGCCCTAGCCGGCGTGGTATCTCGAAGAGATGCTGCTGTGAGGATTTTACCGTGAAGGTCAGTGACCACAGCCACGAAATTGGATGTACCGGGATACTGTGCTGCGTCAACGAACGCCACAAGTTCAGGGGTGGCAGCGGCGGAACTGAGGAGTGACCTAGCCCTAGCGGCCCGGCGGCCGACATTGTAGAGAGGGTGAACATTTCTAGGAATTTGTGAGACTGTAATCTGCTCCCTCAATTTGGGTGGAAGCTGTATCTTTTTGTCTGCTACCATAGTTGGTTCGCAGCCCAGAAACTCCAGGATGCGTCTCCCAGCTTTGGAAGAGGACAGTCGTGCAGCTTGTGCTGTTTGTTGCGCTTCTGCAATCTCACTAAATGTATTATGCATACCAAGAGCCTTGAGCTTTTCCTCATTTGTGTTGTTTGGAAGGCCCAAGACCCTCTTAATGCACTTTCGAATAATCGCATCCAGTTTCCCTTGTTCTTTCCTTTCCCACCTATGCGCTGCGGCAATGTAGTTAATGTGACTCATAAGAAAGGCATGGAAAAGCCTCATGAGGTTAGCCTCACAAAGCCCTCCACGCCTGTTAGACACACGAAGTATAAGCTTGACCATGCTCTCCGCCTTTGCCGCAATACGAGTCAGAGTATGAGAGTTACTTCCGTGCTCCTCCAGGAACATGCCTAATATCCGAATTTTATCGACACGGGGGATGGCCTGCCCTGACCGTGTGTGAATTTCGATCCTAATCTCTTCCGGCGGAAATGGAATAGTGGTGAACTTGCGTTTCTCCGGCTGTGTGTACAGGAGGAGCTCCGACTTGGCGGTCGACAAGTGCAGCCCCGTGCTATCCAAAAACTCCTCCGTGCACCTGAGGGCCTGCTGGAGGGACTCCTCAACGTCTCCGTCCCTACCCCCAGTGCACCATATAGTAATATCGTCCGCATACAGCGCATGTCCGATGCGGTCGATCCGAGAGAGTTCGAGCGAGAGTTTCCTCATCGCGATATTAAAGATTAGCGGCGAAATGACCGATCCTTGAGGGGTTCCCCTAGGTCCAAGGTGAAATTCCTTGGAGCAGAGGTCCCCGAGCCGAATGGTGGCAACGCGATCCCTGAGAAAAGAGCGGACGAACCAGTAAAAGCGGGCCCCCAATCCCAACTCAGAGATCGAATCCAGTATGTGAGGATGTGAGATATTATCGAAAGCTTTCTCCAGATCGAGTGCAAGAATCCCTCGGACATCTCTGGTGTCTATGTCGAGAATTTGATGTATAATCATTTTCATAACGTCCTGCGTAGAGAGCGCGGGACGAAAGCCAATGAGATTGAAAGGGAAGAGCTCGTTTTGTTCAATGTGATGGGAGATTCGGTTAAGGATTGCATGCTCCGCGACCTTACCCACGCAAGACGTGAGCGAGATCGGTCGGAGCGTGCCGAGTCCGAGAGGTTTACCAGGCTTGGGAATGAGGACGACAGAGGCCGTTCGCCACTCCTTCGGCACCTGCCCCGACTCCCAAACCCGGTTGACCTCGTCAGTTAGTAGCTCAATGGATCTATCGTCCAGATTTTTAAGTAGCCTGTTAGTGATACCATCCGGCCCGGGAGCCGATTTTCCATTGAGATCAAAAAGGACCGCCCTGATCTCTGCCGTGTTGAAGGGGGAGTCCAGCTCCACATCCTCCAGACCAGAGAAATCCGGGTAGTCTGCATCCGTGGTAGCCCCCAGGGGGAGGTACCTATCCGCCAGCTGTTGTAAGATTTGATCATCGGAGAGCCCAGCAGACCTCTCCTTGTGAATGAGCCGATCAACAGTGTGTTTCTGATTAGCTTTAGTTTGCTTATCTCCCAGGAGGTGCTTGAGAATGTTCCATTTCGCCCCTGACCGCATCTGCCCATCGACATCGTTACAGACCTCATCCCATTGTTGTCTGGCCAGGGTTTGGCTGTACGATTCAATCTCCTGTTTGAGCAGAGCAATTTTCTTTCTGAGCCGCCTGTTGAGTCGCTGCGTACGCCATCTGTTAAGTAAGGAGTTTTTGGCTTCAAGGAGCCTCGCTAGGCGGCTGTCCATGCGTTCCGTTTTAAGATCCGTCTCCACCACCTTAGTGGCAGCTTTAACATCTGCCTTAAGACGCTCAAGTAGCTGGCCAAGGTCATCGTACTCTTTTTCATCATTTTGTCTGAGTTCCCGAAAGGCATCCCAATCAACTATTTTGAAGACCCGCGGCGGCGATGCTTTAACATCGAGGGAGATAGACGCGATGAAATGGTCGCTCCCCAAGTTCTCATGCAAGTTCTGCCAGAAAGGGCACTCGACGTTCCTGACAAAAGCCAGGTCCGGCGTGGTGTCCCTTGCTACAGAGTTGCCGAGACGTGTGGGAAAGTTGTGATCAGTAACTAGTAACATATTAAGATTGGTAGTATGCTGCAGAAGCGCCCGCCCCTTAGCCGTATTATTGATATAGCCCCATGTCTGATGTTGCGCATTGAAGTCGCCAGCAACTGTCAACGGAGCCGAGCCCGCGATTTTGGAGGCTTTGCAGAGAAGCGCATTAAAAGTCTCCCGAGTATCAGATGGTGAGCTATAAACGTTGAGAATGAATAGGTGCTCCTTAAGCCGAGAGTTTGGGATTAACTCAATGAGTATGTGTTCCACCTTTAGGTCGGGACGTACATCGCGAACCTCAAAGGAGAACTCTTTGGATATGAGGGTGGCGACCCCGCGTTTTCCTTCCCCCCAGCAGGCCACGGAGCGATAACCCCGGAGGGCCACCTCTCCTTTAAGGGTCTCCTGGAGGAGTATTACGGCTGGCTTATTCTCCTGTGAGCTGACGAACTGCTGCAAGACTGCCTTCTTCCTGTGGAAGCTCGCGCAATTCCATTGCCAAATGACAAATGTTTTATTTAGCTTCGCCATGATTGCTACTTAGGTTTTGCTCCACCACCACCACCCTTGCAGAAAGGGACTGGATGACAGAGCTGACACCAGCGATGGCCTCCTTAATTTCATGGACCACCCCCATAATTTCCTGTTTAAAGTCACTGAACTCCTTCTCGATATCTACCGGAGGGTCAGCGGCTTTTCGCTTACCGCCTCTAGGTTGTGCCTCGGCCTGCTGCACTTTCACCGCCCCTTCCGGCGTGCGTTCGCGCTGCCTAAGCTCCTCAACTAATGCTTTAATCTCCTGAAGCTCACTCCTCAGAGTTGCATTCTCACGCTCTAGTTGCTGTATTCTAGCCGTAGCTTGCTCTGGCAACTGGCGCTGCACGATAGTGCGAGACTCACGTTTTGGGCCCACTCGTTCAGCCCAGGTAGGTTCCTGCTGAATCCGGGCACAGGAGGCAGACCTATCCCTCGAGCGAGAGCGGTGACCCGCACCCCGCCCAGGGTTATCAAGGCCACCCCCCTGGTTGAACCCAAGCCCGGGAGCTTGCTGTGGCACGAACTCCGCGCGCTGCTTGTTTGCTTTTTCTCCGTCGTCGCCTTCTACGCCGAACGATGTAGGGAACCTGGTACCTGCTTTTGCAGGCCCGATCCGCCGTCGGATGCGCTCCTCCACAGATGGAGCACTTCGGCTGGCACGTATGATTCTCAGGGGGCGATGAGATCCCACAGTCCGGGCAGGTGATGACTGTAGCAGTGGGACAAACGTCCGAGCGATGTCCCAGCTTTCCGCAGGTTCGACAGGCGTCGATTTGTCGTCGGTAGAGCGTGCACCGGATCAGGTTCGTCCCACACATAACGTAGTTTGGAACTTTCATACCGTCAAACAGGACGATCACCGTGGGCGTTTTCTTGATGCGCCGTACTCCAAGAACCTTCGGATTTCTTGCGTGCACGAAGAGCTCACCTAGCCGGTCATCAGAGAGCTCAGGGTCGATACCACGAACAACTCCTCTGCACGTATCCCCGGGTGGCGTCACGTAATTAGAGACTTCATGGAGCGTTTCTCCCACTCGAATTTGCTTCACTTTAGCGTAGGTTTCTGCGTTCCTAGCGTGTGGCGTGCTGATCACAAAAATGTTCTGCATTTCATTGACACAAACAATATCTTCCTCAGCCTGCGGCGGGCCGAGACAAGCAGCCATCACCAAAGCTTGGGTAACCTTGATTCCACTGACCTTGCGCACATCCATGCCTCCCTTGGGACGTACGACAACCCGGTAGTGATCTTTAGGCAATCGCGGCAGGCGCGACGCGGCGATGAGCTTGTTTATCGGCCCCTTCGGGTGCGCTGGACGGGCGGCACGATGACCGGCACTGGGGCCAGGGCTGTCGCCGGGCGTAAAATCCTGACGCTGCTTCTTCCGAGAGTGGGCAACAATCCATCCGGAGGCTTCATCCTCCTGCCTGGAGATTTCTTCGCCAAAGACCATCTCCTCGAGCGGCATCCTCGAAGCGTCTCGCTCGGCAGGCCGAGCTGAGCGCCAACGTGGCACAGGGTGAAACACCCAAATAAAAGTTCGAAAGCTTGACCTACCCGCAAAAGTCGGGTATCCACTCGATCCTTGAAAGAAACTGGATCAGATGAGTCGAAAAACCGAGGTCGATCGGCAAATTTGCGGTCAAAAACATTTAAAAAAAGCAGGAGCCGATGCGAGCGCGTCCGGCTCGCGTCTAGCAAGCGGCGTTCCTCCTGTGTGATACACGAGATGACGTCACATGAGTCACTAGTAATCACGTCGCTAGGCCTAGTGAGAGCATTCAACTTATTACTCTCTCAAAGACGTTTCATTTGATATACATGAAGGCAGGTTGCAGAGTGCTTGCGTGGGTGTCAGGCGTGATGGCGTCATGCGAGTCACTAGTGATCACGTCACTAGGCCAAGTGACTGCGTTCGAGTTATTACTCTCTCAAAGACGTTTCGTTTGATATGCATGAAGACAAGTTAGGACACCACGTGCGTGTGTGATAGGCATGACTACGTCACTTAAGTCACTAGTGATGCCGTCACTAGGCCTAGTAACATCGTTCAAGGTATTACTCTTTCAAAGACGTTTTGTTTGATATGCATGAAGGCACATTAGAGAGTGCTTGCATGATTTTTAGGTGAGATGACGCCACGCATGTCACTAGTGATGACGTCACTCGGCCTAGTGCTAGCATTCAAGTTATTACCCTTTCAAAGACGTTTTGTTTGATATGCATGAAGGCACATTAGAGAGTGCTTGCGTGAGGCTTAGGCGAGATGACGTCACGCTAGTCACTAGTGATGACGTCACTGGGCCTTGCGACAGCGTTCAAGTTATTACTCTCTCAAAGACGTTTCGTTTGATATATATGAACTCAGGTTAGACGCTGCGTGCGTGGGTTTCAGGCCCGATGACGTCACACGAGTCACTAGTGATCACGTCACTAGGCCGATGGACAGCGTTCAATTTATTAGCCTCTCGAAGACGTTTCGTTTGGTATACATGATGGCAGGTTAGACATTGCGTGCGTGGGTGATAGGCGTGATGACGTCACCTAAATCACAAGTGATCAAGTCAGTTGGCCGAGTCATAGGTACCACGTTATTGCTCTCTCAAGGACGTTTCGTTTGGCATGCATGCCGGCAGGCGAGTAAATAACGTGCGCGGGTGATATTTGTGATGACGTCCCCTGAGTCACTGGTGATCCGGTGACTTGGCCGAGTTTTAGGTATCAAGATCCCGCCCTTTCAAAGACGTTTCATTTGATATGCATGACGGAAGGTTAAGACAGTGTGTGCGTGGGTGATATGCGTGAGGACGTCACCTAAGTCACTCGTGATGAGATCATTGGCCTGGTTAATAAGTATCAAGTTATTACTGTGTGGACGGCGTTGCCTTTGATATGCATGTCTAAGGTGTGAATAGTGCTTACGCGGATGATAGGCGTGATAAAGTTGCGCGAGTCACATTGTGTCACTAGTGACTCATTCATGGTTTTTCCCTGTTAAATTCACTCCAAAGCTATTCACTCCACGCATTCCCGAAAATTCTGGGTCGTTATGAAGTCACAATGTCATCAGGATTAAATTCACTGGCATCCGGATTAAATCGGCTGGCGGTTGGATTAATTTCAGTGGCACTTGGATTAAAATGAATGGCACCTGGAATAATTTCAGTGGTGGCTGGATTAAATTAACTGGCGCCTAGATTAATTTGGCTGGCGCTTGGATTAGATTGAGTGGGAAAACCTGTAGACTAGGTAAGTTGCAAAACTGAGCGATGTTGCGCGGCGCCGCCGCTGCCAGCGACAAATTTGGCGCTGCTGTCGCATCCAGATTCACTCACTGCATGCTCGCTCACAGAACACCTAGCTCGCTCGTGTCACTCCCGTAACCTCTATAGCTGTGCACGTTGCAGTGCGTCGATATCTGTGGAGGCTTCTTTCTGCGTTAAAATTTTTGTGCTTCAGAACACCCTGTTCTGCTTTGTATGTGTTGCGTGTTTTCATCATGCCCGGATGTTGCGTTCTCGGCTGTAGAGTAGCTACAGGAAATAAGAGACACCACGACATTTCTTTTGTGCCCACGTGTACCTGAGCAGCGAGAGGTATGGGACAACGCTATTCCTCGTGCAGATAAGAAACTGCCTCAGCACCTCACGTGTGTGTGATATGCACTTTCATGAGGACATCCTGAAGACTTTCACTCACGTCATATGGTAAAACGGTAGAAATCGCAAGAGAAAAGTGGGACCGCGTCGAAGGATGTGTTCCACGAATATTTCTGAATTCGCCCGCTTACCTTTGTCGCGGGGCCCGCGACAAAGAAGCGAAAGCTGCCCGATAGGAGTGGGGTATTTTCCGGAATATCATCGGCGAAAAAGAATAGACTATCTCCGAGCACTGAGCTCGAATACAGTGAAATAAGTCTCGACATGCCGTCAACTAGTGGCGTCATTTCGCTTCAAGACATAGAAAACGTTATTTTGCATGCTGGCAGAAAGTTGTTGAGAATGGCGAGACAAGACGTCTTGTGGTGTTTCTAGGGCCCAAAGAAAAAAAAGAGCGCTATTTGTGGAGAAATGCGTTGTCGTCGCAGAAGACATGATAGTCACCATTAGCAGCTGTCACCATCACTTAGCCAAGTCGCCTGGTAATGCAGATACCATCACCCAATGGGCCGAACTTCTGGAGGACATAGAAAAGCTGCAAGTGTGTTCATGTTGTCCCAATTGATTGATATGTGGGGTTTAACGTCCCAAAACCACCATATGATTTTGAGAGACACCGTAGTGGAGAGCTCCGGAAATTTTGACCATTTGGGGTTCTTCAACGTGCACCCAAATCTGAGCACACGGGCCTACAGCATTTCCACCTCCATCGGAAATGCAGCTGCTGCAGACGGGATTCAATCCCGCGACCTGCGGGTCAGCAGCCGAGTACCTTAGCCACTAGACCATCGCGGCGGGCATGTTGTCCCAATGCGCCAGCAGGCAGACTCGTGAGTAATTACTACGAAGTGCTCACCGATACCCCGAAGTGCGGTCTCTGCTCGAAGCTTTGGCTGCAGCTGTGTTAACAGGTTTCATTAGAGGAACTCCAGAAGAAGCAGAGGGAAGACATGCTCAAGAAAATGTCCGCACGCGTAGCTTTTTGGTGGTCTAAGTTGCTGAAGAATGTGACTGACATGAAAAAAAAAAAGCTGACTACATAACCAGACAAAAGCCACAAGATTGCGCCACATTGTTGTAATTTATTTTCAAGCCCGAAAAACGCAGCCACAAAAGAGGATGCCCGACATTGTATTTGGGTTTCTCGCGTCTAAAAATATGTTGCGAACGTACACCAACTAGCAACTAACCGACAGACTCCTATGTTATGCTATAAATATATCAAGCATTGTTTATTGTGGGCAGTTCAGAAAACCATAATTATACTGTATTTGCCTTACACCACTAAATATTACGCAGTATTAAGTTTCTGCGGCAGTACAGCAAATCTCGATAATATACTGTTGGTAAGCTCTTTTAGAACGGCCGCCACGGCGTCTTGCCATGACGACTACGCGTTTTCGTCTGCTAGCGGAAGCTTTTGCGCCGCCAGCGCCACCAAACCAGAAGCTGTCCCGGTGCCGTGTGCCGAGTAGTCTGACACGGGGAGTTTTCCAACTTACCTAGTCTAGAACCGTTGGCTTGGCGGCACGGTGGAAGAATACCGTGCTTGGCGGTGATCATACTTCTAGTATTCTAGCCACTGTAGCGTTGCATCGAGAAAGGTGCCTAATTTCTGCCGTCTGCTAGGGAGCATGGTGCAGCGCCTGCCGCGTTTCTGGTAACGTTGTTGTTGTCGCCGTGATCATTGTCACCGTTGCTTCCTTGACGCGTCGGCAGGTTAGTAACCATTGTTAATCTTGACGTTTTGCCCTGTTTACTTCTTTGCCGTACACGTGCGAGTGGTGTTTCTCTTACTGTAAGTTATCGGAATTTCGGGTATTCTGTGGTGCTATCGTGTGGCGATTGCAACCGTTGAGTTGTGCACCTCATGCGTATTTAATACATCGCGGATAGCGGGGCTGCGTTGGATTTCAACCATTTCAAATGCGAAGGCGTTCGTACTATCGTGTGCCGTGCTGTTGTGCGAATCAGACCGTCGACCTGCGTAACTACACGGGCTGGTGTTTCGAAGCTCGATGGCGCTCTGAAGGATTTACTGATCTGAAGATATTCAAGGTGCTTATTGAATTCATGAACGCTTTTAATGCACGCAACTTCGTAACGATGATAGGGGCTTACGTTGATCGCGATTGTACGTGTGTTCGACGGCGCACAAGTGTTATCTTTTGTAGCGTTCCAGTGCTACAGTTGTTTTCATGTCCCTTGTAGCGCTGCGAACGCGGCAGTTGTATACATGTGCACGTTTGCTTGCGCTGCCATCTTTTGGACCTCTGTTTCATCATATAGCAGTTCTAAAGTCGTCGTTTGTTGACAAATCCTGGCGTGCCGCGCCGTGTTCACGGTCAGCTGTTCTCGTATGCAAGCAGAACTGTGAAGTGCCTGACCAAGCGAAATAAGTATGCGCAGAATTAGTAAATGTCGTCTGGTGCGTCTTGCCACCGAATAGCGTCGTTGTAGCCCGCTGATTAGGAACTAAAATTAAATGTAACATTTGACCTACTCTAAATTTGGTAGCTAAAAACTCCACCGCGTTTTAAAACTCAACCACGGTGATCGCTCATGGTTTCAATAAATATTTCTTCCGGATACTTCAGTGCAATAATTATAGCTGCGTAAGCACTACCTGTTCTTCATTTTCGACAATTCTTACTTGCAGGTGGTGCGTTTTTCTGACGCTGAGGCGTAACTTACGGGAGATATGGATCTCGTCCAAGAGTTAATTATATAGCTTGCATATTGGCAGGGGGGTGGCACATTGGGTGCACTCGTGACATATAGAATTCCTAGTTGCAGGCGTTAATCATTCGTGTGTTTTTTTCTAGTTATTTTGTTGTTGTGCTTCTACGCTCACTCTTAATACTCATTTACTAAAACGCATGAGCAACTTGCCAACTGCCACAATTTCGCCATGAAGCCTTCAAATGAAAGTGTCTTACTTGCAGACAGAGTGGTTAGTTTCGCTTATGGTGAACGGATTTCGGCTTCTTCGGCCGAGTCGCTTGTGGAATTTTCTAGTCCCTTTCCTGTTTTTTTTTTAATGTCTTATTGGTCATCACGTTCACCAATGCGCGTTTGTCGACGACTTCGAGAAGTTGAGTGCAGGCGTGTTCTCCAGGCATCGCAACCCCCTCCCCCATCCTACTAAGCTAGTGTACGGGGCACATTTTGCGCCCCCTACCCCATTGATCCTCCTCCCCTGTACGCACGCCTATGATTGAGGGCTGAAGTGAAACATACGTTGGGTGAATGAACAAGCAACGTTAATCGTGCACTTGAATACGCGTGCATTCATTCGAATGGAGGATGTCCTGGAGGCAAAATTAAAAGATAGCTGTGTACTTTCGTGCATAATTTCGCTTTAGAACAAATTGGGCGTTTCGTGTTTGAGTGATAATATTTAAATTGTAATTAGGAATATTTCTTAGAAGTGTGGAAAACGTCATGTTGTTTCCGCCTCTTTAAGGCTTGTTTTGGGATGAGTTATCGCCTGTTTGCTAAGTTGCGTCTCGCAACACTCTTTTACGCCTTACAGCTCAGAAACACATGACGTGAAAACGAACTTCACGTCTGACGCCATGTCATCGCCACAAATTAGATGGATAGGAAAGCTGCTGGGTAGCTTTGGCATATGCAAAATATCGCAGTTTTTGCCAATGTAGGTGGTTGGCTCGTGTGACAGAAAAGCCGGTAACTTGCACCTTGAATCCCGCATCGTGATTTTCACTATATTTACAGCATCACTACTGAAAAAAAATATAATGACAGCATATCCACGGAGTGAATGGTGATAAGTGGGGCGTGGCGTGCTTCAGTCCGTCCGTGATTCTGTCCGTGCGTGCGTCCGTCCGTGCCTCTTTCTGTCCGTCCGTCTGTCTGTCCGTGCGTATTCGCACATTTTTCACGCTATATTCATCGTATACAAGTACCGCCATCCGGCGGACATTCTAAGGACTAACCGAGAGGTGGCTACTACATACACGGGACGCGCAGCCCACGGCGTAAGGAGTTTTCTCGCCCCTAAAACAATCGACGGTGACGTGCCACTCTACTTATGACGTCATTGGTGACGTTTCTGCGCAGGTCAACTCACCCCGCGATCATCCAAGCCAATACGTACCACGCTTTCGTTGTCCCTGCAGAACTGACGACGATTTGATTAAGCTTCTGCGGACATGCGCAGTACGTTGAGATCGGACGCGGATTGTGCTAATTTTTGTGTAACGCCACATATAGAAAGGAACCGCTGGGTAGTGAAGGTATAGTGCCTAGAATATACATACAAGTAAGTATATTCTAGAATATACTTACAAGTAAATACATTCTAGGCACTATAGTGAAGGTGAAGTGAACTCGACACCTGCTGAAGGGAGGGGGGGGGGCGGTCCGTCGCAGTTGCTGGCCGCGCCCACGCCGGTACTGGAAGGTCATGGCTTTGCATCCTTTTCCTCGGGGGTGGTCTCCAGGGGGGCTGTTGCTCATAGTTTTATACAATAATACTACTCCGTTATTCGTGGTTCAGTGGGTGCAGAAGGCGTTCACACAGTTACCTGGCGAAACTCTTCAATCGTCACCACGCCGTCTGAAGAAAAAAAAAAAAGCAGACTGCGGCTTAGCACCGCGACTATGTTTTTTTTTTTCTTGGACGCATGCGCAAGTCTGCCACTTAAAAAAGGTAGAATGTACAGTAACTCCAATACGGGCCTTCCATTGCAATGTAAATAAACTATGTGAAGCTATGCGGCAGGTTGCGCGCATGAAAAGACGGATAGATTGAATGCGTGCGCTTGTCGCGCCAGCAGGCCGAGGAAAAACATTGCGCGGAGACGATCAGTGCCGTCTGCCGCATAAACCGCGAAATGACGAAAGAACGACACTAGTGTTCTCAAAGGCGGATCCAGCCACTATACAGGGGGGGGGGGGGCGATCACACCTACCCCCCTTCTCCCTTTGGATACACCTCTGGGTGTTTCACTGGGAGCACTTGCAGTTGCATTGAACCACCTTCGCTCTTAGCTCCGTCCGATTGTTACTGCATAAGCCCGGCGTGCAGCTTCGTAAAAATTAGATTCTATTTTGAATCTGTGGCGGTTCGATGTTTCGACGCGATAGTGTTAGAGCACACGCTCGAAGTAAAACATGCCTTTGTTAAAGTTATGGAAAGAATAAATCGCCGCTTTTTGCCTATTTACTTCAGCATGATCATGGTTACCCAAATCGCGTGAGGTGCAGTGCCAATTTCGTCAATTCGCGTTGATGACAACGCTGTATCCCATAGTATTTGCCGAACATATGAGATTTCTTCGTTAGATCGGCAATTTGTTTAAATCAGGTGTTGTTAGGTGCAGTTTTAGCTGTAATAGAACGCGAAACAAGACTCATTAAAGCACCTTCTTCTACATCCTAAAAAACGTGCGTCATCTGCCGCCTCTTATATTATTTTTCTCTTTACTGCGAGTGCACAGTTTGCCGCTTAGCATGCACCGCTGCAGTGTCACTCAAGGTCACGCTAGCGCTCTCTCTCTCTGTATATATATATATATATATATATATATATATATATATATATATATATATATATATATATCCAGCGAGTGTCTTCTGTGAATCCAGTGATGAATAGAAATTGGCTTGAGCGGACAAACGTGCGAAAACTTTTATTGCTCCTACGTTTCGGCCGGGGTCCGGCCTTCGTCAGGGAATACATTGCAAATGTCAACGTGCTGCTTATATACGTTGGGGGCCCCCAACACGTGTCTATTTAATATCAAATATCACATATATGACAGTGGCACACAAATCAACATGGGAAAGAGCACGATGTGATAATGACAAGACTATATCACGAAATGATAACATACGGTGAAGTCTGCGCAGCAAAAAAAGGGCGTTTTTCACAGTCACGGAAAGGATCAACATAACAAGGGTGATAATGTACCACGAATGCATTTAACAATATTGCGTTAAAACAACTCGATGAACTAACAAGAAACATAGGTAAACAACCAGCAACAATGCGCTAAAAGAATTAACAAAAAACAGATGTAAAGCAACGAGAACAGCAATATGTGGCGATGGTGATTAAAAAAAAAAACTTTGGTAAAAGTGAGATACATGGCATTTATGAGAACGAAATATAACAGAATTGTATGTAACAGGCTGAAAACTGATGAAAGCTGCAGACATGTGATAGGGAATTTAGCCTTGTCCGTGACATAGTGATCCCGTTGCTGAACGTGCGCCCAGGAACGTGAGCTTTCCTGCGCTTTCCTTAATGCCGAATGACAGTGCTTTAAATTTGTAGATGAGAAATGATTCGCGTGCTTCCCGTTCGTGGTGAGACTTAAAACCAGATTCTAATATGGTTGCTGTTAGGTTATCGAGTGAATGTCCTGTCGCATTCAGGTGCTTAGATAGGGGTAGGTTAGGAAAAGTTGTGACATGCGCCTTGTGGTTATTAAACCGCAGTCTGAATGGTGTCGCTGTGTGGCCTAAGTACTGAAGCTTACAGACTGAGCACTCAAGTAGGTACACACAGTTACTTGTATCGCAATCGTAATCACCATTAATTTTCATTGTGAAATTCGACGCCGAACTGTGGGCTGAAATAGAGGTGGTCATGTGTACGCAAACCTTGCAACGTGGTTTGCCACAAGGGTGGCAACCTGAATAGGCAGGATGAGTTAGTACAGATGAAGTCAGCATATTGTGCAAGTTTCTCGACCGGCGATAGACTACACGTGGCGATTCCGAAAATATGTTTTTGAGACGGTCGCTCTGCATAAGAATGTTGTGGTGCCTTCGTAGGATGTGGTTAACGTTTGGTGCTGATGCGGAATACGTTAATATGAGGTTTGTAGATGGTCGCTGTTGAGCAGGCTTGTTGGAGTGGAGGAGCACGCTCCTGTCCACTTCATTAGCACGTTTAATGGCATCGTCAATTATCTGAGGCGGGTACTTTTGTCTTCTTAGTGCATCACTGAGCTTGTCACAATTATCCCTGAAGTCAGATTGTGCGGAGCACAACCTTTTAAAACGGAGCGCCTGGCTGTATGGTATGCTTGTCTTGTTGTGTCTTACGTGGCTACTTTCAAAATGAAGGTAGCGGTGTCTATCAGTCGACTTTCTGTAAAGCTTTGTCGTTAGTTTTTCACCTGATATGCATACCGTGACGTCCAGAAAGTTTATGTTTGATGCTGAGTAGGCGAGCGAGAAGGAGATTGATGGATGAAAATTGTTAAAGCTTTCCACAAAAGACAAAAAGTTCAGTTTCATCGTGATGCCATATCAAAAAGATATCGTCAATAAAGCGCTTATAGTATAACGGTTTTAGGGCGCACGTGGCAAGAAACCTGTCCTCCAATGTGCCCATGAATATATTGGCGTAATTCGGTCCTATCTTCGTGCCCATCGAGGTGCCACTCGTCTGTACATAGTGAGTTTGATTAAATTCGAAGTTATTTAGTTGCAGAATTAGTTTTAAAAGAGAGGCTAGAGTTGAGCTGTCAATAGGTTTGTCTAGCGAAGATTCATCATATGCACGTATTACGGACTGAATGCCGTCGTCATGCGGGATATTCGTGTATAGAGAAGCTACGTCTAGAGTGACTAGTAGCGCTTTGTCGGGGACGTCAAGATCAGCAATGTCACTCAAGAAATGGTTAGTGTCTCGAAGATACGAGGGAAAGGAGGCGGGAATTACTCTGATAAGAGCGTCAATGTAGCCGGAAAGAGGTTCAGTAACCGTACCAATAGCCGAAGCTATTGGACGACCGGGGTTATTTGGTTTGTGCACCTTCGGTAATAAATAAAACCTTCCTGCAACAGGACTAAGCGGTATTAGTGATTCCATCGTCTTTTTACTGATGCACCCTTTTTGTAAAAGTTCCCCAAGGGCCTCGGCAATAATACGTTTGAAGTCCTCAGTTGGGTCGTGACTGAGCTGCCTATAGTATGCAGTGTCACCTAACTGTCTTAATGCTTCAGTGATATAGTCGGAGGTATTCATTACCACTACTGCACCGCCTTTGTCAGCGGGCTTGATAACAATGTCTGAACGGTTCTGCAATGTCCTAATGGCTTTCCTTTCATTTGAGGTCAAGTTGTGTTTGAAAGAATTTTTCTGGTTATATGCTTCAAGAATATCGTGTTGGACAGCTGAAATGTACATATCAAGGCACTTGTCACGTTGTACCGGTGGTGTCCAATGTTTACTGGATGACACGCTGTTGGATGAGGATCGTTCATGAAAAAATTCACGTAGTCTCATGTTCCGCGTGAAGTCGTCAAGGTCCTTTACGAGCTGAAATTCATTGTACCTGCCAGTTGCCGGACAGAAGTTGAGACCACGAGAAAGAAGAGACATTTCAGGGTTTGTAAGTTTGATGTTCGAAATATTGATAATGTTAGTAAACTGGTTCTCATTATCAATAGCCTGACCGGATATATTTGAAGCGCCGGTGGACGAGAGTGCTGGTAGCGGTGAAGGTAGAACGTTATCGCGAACCATCTTTGCAGATTTCCTTGCTTGGATTTCTAATCGCTTCCTTTGTTCGTAATCTTGAAGCAAAATGCGTTCGTCGGAACTAATTGAATGGGCGCTTCGTAACTGTCGTTCTTGGTTGCTTAAGTTCTTTGCCAATGAGCTGTAGTGTTTGATTACAATGCAGGTAAGGTCCAAAGACGCTTTCCCCAGCGTGTCATTCCAACGTTCTAAATTATGGCTAGACATTTCTGATGTAGCTGGTTTGAAGGAAAGCTGAAGGCCTTTTGGTACTTTTTGGGAAGCCACGTATGATGACAATGCAAACTCATGCATTTCACATCGAACACGTTTTTCAATAACTTTCCTAATCTTTAGGAAATTACTGGAGTGTACAGTTACACTGGTGGGGGCATTTGCGAGTCAATCACGGGAAGTATTCACCGTTGTAGAGCGATTAGCACTTCTCAAAGAATATGGATGGGAACATGAAGAATCAATTTCAGACCTTTTAGTTGCGTTGCGGGGGTGCCTCTGTGGTTGAGGTGGCAAACTGGCTTCGGTAGAAGGTCTTTGTGGACTCGGTGTGCTGGCGAAAGCCTGGCTAGTGCGTTGATGTGACGGAGGTCAATTACGCCAATATATTACGCCAATATATTCATGGGCACATTGGAGGACAGGTTTCTTGCCACGTGCGCCCTAAAACCGTTATACTATAAGCGCTTTATTGACGATATCTTTTTGATATGGCATCACGGGGAAACTGAACTTTTGTCTTTTGTGGAAAGCTTTAACAATTTTCATCCATCAATCTCCTTCTCGCTCGCCTACTCAGCATCAAACATAAACTTTCTGGACGTCACGGTATGCATATCAGGTGAAAAACTAACGACAAAGCTTTACAGAAAGTCGACTGATAGACACCGCTACCTTCATTTTGAAAGTAGCCACGTAAGACACAACAAGACAAGCATACCATACAGCCAGGCGCTCCGTTTTAAAAGGTTGTGCTCCGCACAATCTGACTTCAGGGATAATTGTGACAAGCTCAGTGATGCACTAAGAAGACAAAAGTACCCGCCTCAGATAATTGACGATGCCATTAAACGTGCTAATGAAGTGGACAGGAGCGTGCTCCTCCACTCCAACAAGCCTGATCAACAGCGACCATCTACAAACCTCATATTAACGTATTCCGCATCAGCACCAAACGTTAACCACATCCTACGAAGGCACCACAACATTCTTATGCAGAGCGACCGTCTCAAAAACATATTTTCGGAATCGCCACGTGTAGTCTATCGCCGGTCGAGAAACTTGCACAATATGCTGACTTCATCTGTACTAACTCATCCTGCCTATTCAGGTTGCCACCCTTGTGGCAAACCACGTTGCAAGGTTTGCGTACACATGACCACCTCTATTTCAGCCCACAGTTCGGCGTCGAATTTCACAATGAAAATTAATGGTGATTACGATTGCGATACAAGTAACTGTGTGTACCTACTTGAGTGCTCAGTCTGTAAGCTTCAGTACTTAGGCCACACAGCGACACCATTCAGACTGCGGTTTAATAACCACAAGGCGCATGTCCCAACTTTTCCTAACCTACCCCTATCTAAGCACCTGAATGCGACAGGACATTCACTCGATAACCTAACAGCAACCATATTAGAATCTGGTTTTAAGTCTCACCACGAACGGGAAGCACGCGAATCATTTCTCATCTACAAATTTAAAGCACTGTCATTCGGCATTAAGGAAAGCGCAGGAAAGCTCACGTTCCTGGGCGCACGTTCAGCAACGGGATCACTATGTCACGGACAAGGCTAAATTCCCTATCACATGTCTGCAGCTTTCATCAGTTTTCAGCCTGTTACATACAATTCTGTTATATTTCGTTCTCATAAATGCCATGTATCTCACTTTTACCAAAGTTTTTTTTTTTAATCACCATCGCCACATATTGCTGTTCTCGTTGCTTTACATCTGTTTTTTGTTAATTCTTTTAGCGCATTGTTGCTGGTTGTTTACCTATGTTTCTTGTTAGTTCATCGAGTTGTTTTAACGCAATATTGTTAAATGCATTCGTGGTACATTATCACCCTTGTTATGTTGATCCTTTCCGTGACTGTGAAAAACGCCCTTTTTTTGCTGCGCAGACTTCACCGTATGTTATCATTTCGTGATATAGTCTTGTCATTATCACATCGTGCTCTTTCCCATGTTGATTTGTGTGCCACTGTCATATATGTGATATTTGATATTAAATAGACACGTGTTGGGGGCCCCCAATGTATATAAGCAGCACGTTGACATTTGCAATGTATTCCCTGACGAAGGCCGGACCCCGGCCGAAACGTAGGAGCAATAAAAGGTTTCGCACGTTTGTCCGCTCAAGCCAATTTATATATATATATATATATATATATATATATATATATATATATATATATATATATATATATATATATATATATATATATATATATATACTTCAGTGCGCGGACAGAGCATACTTCTTACCTGTCCTTTTATTTCGTTTTTCCATGCCATCTCCGTCTTCCACTCATCAGTAAAGAAAGGTAAACGGACTACTACTGGCCTTGTTTCTTTCTCTAATTTCTTTTTTTTTTACAGCGAAAGCTGTTTGAGATCACAACAAAGGCCGTTTTTTGTGGTGCCGTAGTTTTCCGGCGCCGCCGGTGTCCGTACAGCGCCTATCACGCGAAATAAGCGATAAAAACACCAAAGAGACATTGGTATTGGAACCAAGGCCCCCTCCGTTTCACTCCAGTATTCTACCGCTGAGCCACACCGGTGTTTGAATTTGCGTTGCAAACTGTCCCTAGGCATGCTTCACGCCGGGAAAGGAATCGTGTTAATATATGCGTAGTACAGCGTTTCTAGAGCAACAAAGAGATAACATGGTGTCACACATTGCGAATTGCGTCACTGATAGGTCATCGAATCCACCAGCCCATTACAAATAACTCGGGCGTAATTTTCCATCGTCAGCAGAAAAAAAAAACGAAAAATTCCTTGCAAGTGTGTATTGGGTACCACGCTTATCCTCCGAATAATGACGAAGAATGGCATAGTGGATGCCTCTCTACTACGCAAAAATTAGGATCCGTGTCGTATTGGGTACCGCGTGCGTGCTTGTATATAGCTGTTACCCAAAGAGTGGTTCCAAATACTCTAGAAAGGCCGCTCTTCCAGCTTTAGTTGCGACTGAACTGCACGTTCCGCGCAGGCCTAGTGCTTTTTTTTTGTTGGTTTGTTTCAGTCTGCCTAAACTATTTTTGCGCCATAAAGAATTCCTAGAACCAGTCCGCAGGATGGCTTTAAGTTTATTCCTTCGTGCGGTTCTTCCAGCAACTGAAATGGGCTTTGGCTACAGGAACGTTTGCAAAGCCGTATGCGATGTCCTAAGAGAAACGAAACGGATAGCTTAGGCATAAATCCACTTCGTTTTCAACCCCGTTGACTTGATGGGGTTTCTCTTTACATCCCCGTTCTTCGCCTATTTGTTTGTTCCTCTTTTGAATGCAAATGTATTTTTTAGGCTTTGCCAGGCATCCAGCGTTGTCCTTGGTGCCGCTCTCACTCCCTCTCCCATAGCAACAGCTACGGGCGTGCGTTGTTATCCTCGCCCCCAGCAACTAGAGCATGTGGTGCGAGAGAGTGTTGGAGAGGGTAGGTGCAGTGCTTCGCCGTTTGCTCTTTCTTCTCCCTGCGCCCCACTTTGCCATCCGCTTGCTGTTCGCTGGCTGGGTGCCTCTCAAGAACATCCGAAAATGTGTGCTCGAGACGCCGCTGTGAAACGTCGAGCCGAGAACGCTGTTTGTTTTGTTCACTTCATAGTATTTTTACGATGATGAATATAATTTATTTTCATATCCGGCATGTTTGTGGTCCGGGCTAGACCGCACAAGGAGGTACCGGGAGACCTTGTCTCTGTACAGCCTCCCTAGCCTGCTGGATAGCCCATTTTTGGTCTTGAACCTCCGAGCTGAGCAGCACAAGCCTCGACTGCTTCCGGAGGACCTCTGGAGAACTTGTTGATAAGTTGGGGCATTCCCATAATATATGTTTGTAAGACGCCTTTTCTGTTACGCATAGCTTATATTTGTTGTCCGGGTATAAGTGTGGGTAGCTCCTGTGGAGGTGCACAGGGTTCGGGTAGCTGTTCGTCTGTAGCTGTCGGTATTCCGATGCTTTTTGCCTGTTTAGACTCGGATGAGGTGCGGAAAAGACGCGCCTTGCTTCTCTGTAGTGTTGCATGTATTCTGTGTATCTTGTAAATCGGTCTTTGTGTGGTACGTCGGCGGCGCCAGAGATGATCACCGAGCGGTGGGGTCGGGTTGCGCGGCGGGTTAATTCTCGCGACAACTCATGAGCCAGCTCGTTAGGATATGGTGTATCAGTCTCTATGTGCGCCGGGAACCATATGAGGTATTTGGGTTCATTTACTTTGTGTAGTTCTTGGTTATTAAAGAGGATTCTGAGGGCTTGCTGTGAAATACGTTCTTGCGTAAAATTTCTGATTGCTATTTGCGAATCGCTCAGTATGAATGAGTGACTGTTGGAGGTGATAGCCATGGCTATGGCTACCTCCTCAGCCTCCTCTATATTGTTTGTTATTACAGAGCACGCATTAATACAAATGCCGGACGTGTCAATCACAACAGCAGTGTGAGCTTTTCATTCAGGGTACGGGCTAGCATCTACAAAAAGAGATTTACAGTTCGTGCCGTGTGCTTTGAGCAGTGCTTTTTCTTGGTGTTTTCTGCGGTCCGTGTTGATAATGGGGTTCATGTTTTTGAGTATCGGTTTAGAGACGATCTTAGCTCTGATTGTATTGGGAATGTCATGTTTGACACCATGTTGTGCATGGTACATGATTTATAATCTACTCATTATATTTCTTCCCGTTTTTGTTATAGTGAGCCTTTCAAGCTGGGATATCCGCTGAGCTTCTATAATATCTTCAAGCGTATTGTGTAGTCCTAGCTGAAGAAAAAGGTCTGTGCTAGCATACTCAGGCATTCCTATCGCTTGTTTGTAGACCTTCCGGATGAGTGCATTTATTTTGTTAGTTTCAGCTTTTTGCCAGTTGTGGTATGCTGCTACATAGGTTATGTTACTTATGACGAAGGCCTGGATTAGACAAATTACGTGGACTTCTTTCATACCTCGGTGTTTATTCGTGACCCTGGGAATCAGTCTCAATGCATTCGTGACTTTGGCGTTTAGTCTGCGTATAGTCTCGCCATCGGCACCGTTAGCCATTCTTAAATGGATTGAATGCTTTCTGACTAATCGCACTCAGTTTGTAACAACTAATGGCTATAACTCACCTCTTTCTAAAGTAACATCTGGCGTACCTCAAGGTTCCGTATTAGGCCCTTTACTCTTTCTTATATATATTAATGATCTCCCAGACAGCATTAACTCCGCTATAAGGTTATTTGCAGATGATTGTGTAATTTACCGCGAAATAAACAATGAATATGATAACCAATTTCTACAGTCAGACCTTGACACTGTCTCAACCTGGTGCAATAAATGGCTTATGACTCTCAACTCTAACAAATCTAAATGCATGTCAATAACCCGGCGATCTATTTCTCCCCCCTGTACCTACAGAATTAACGCCGTTCCCCTCCAGCATGTCTCTTCATATAAGTACCTCGGCGTTTACATTACCAACAATCTATCTTGGCACACGCATGTTACCTACATCTGTAATAACGCTAACCGAACGCTAGGATACTTACGCCGCAACTTTTCTCGCGCTCCGCTGTCCCTCAAAATTCCATTATACCGATCACTAATTCGCCCAAAGCTTGAGTACGCGTCCGCTATATGGGATCCCGTGCAGCAAAATTTAATTAACGCGTTAGAATCTGTTCAGAACCGCTCAGTTCGGTTCATTTGTTCTAATTATTCCCGTACTGCTAGCATATCAGAAATGAAATCTAACCTTGACCTACCCAATTTAACTGTCCGGAGGAAACTGATTGATTGATTGATTGATTGATTGATATGTGGGGTTTAACGTCCCAAAACCACTTCATGATTATGAGAGACGCCGTAGTGGAGGGCTCCGGAAATTTAGACCACCTGGGGTTCTTTAACGTGCACCCAAATCTGAGCACACGGGCCTACAACATTTCCGCCTCCATCGGAAATGCAGCCGCCGCAGCCGGGATTCGAACCCGCGCCATGCGGGTCAGCAGCCGAGTGCCTTAGCCACTAGACCACCGCGGCGGGGCATCCGGAGGAAACTGGCGCGACTGCATTTTTTTTCATAAGATATTTTTTCACAATCCATCAATGAAGCGAGACCTCATTTCACAACCGTCATACCACTCATCGCGCATTGATCATCAGCATAAGGTTGCCATTCCGTTTTGCCGCACCAAATTCTTTTCAGCAGCCTTCTTTCCGAAAACAGCCGCCGATTGGAACCACCTTCCCTCTTCCGTTGTATCAATAACAGACCCTTTGTTATTCAAGACTGCAATTTCTCAGCAATGCTTGTAACTATACGCAGTTTCCATTATCTATCTTTGTCTTGTATGTGCTTGAATTCTTATACATTTTTAGTTGACTTATGTTGCCTTCCTGATTTGCGCATCTGATACTTGTTTCTTTATTTTGTCTTTTATTCTTGTGTGTTATATATGTTGTACCCACCCCCTCTGTAATGCCCTACGGGCCCTGAGGGTATTCTAATAAATAAATAAATAAATAGCCTCGATGACTAATCCCAGTACCCGTATTTTTGGAACTGTCGGTATAGTTGTGCCCTCATGTGCATGAATCCTAATTTCCTCATATTGCCACTTGTTTTCCTCGGACTTTGGTGGTCTACCTCTGATTGCTGGCATGTAGAGAAGAAGTTCTGATTTCTCCGGCGAGCATGTGAGTCCTGTGCCTTCCAAGTATCGCTCAACTGTTTCTATTGCTTCTTGGAGTCTCTGTTCTTTGTAGCCGTCGCTGCCATCACTGACCCATATTGCGATGTCATCCGCGTAGATAGAGTGATATATTCACGGGATTTTATTTACCTTTTTTGGTAGTCCAATCATGATTAGATTAAAGAGCATTGGCGATATTACGGAGCCCTGCAGAGTACCTCTGCAGCCCAAGTCTTCGAGATCAGATGTAAGGCCTTCTAAGCTGAGCCTTGTTTTCCTGTTGGTCAAGAAGTTTCTGACGTAATTATAGGCTCGCTCACCCGTGTTTAAGCTTGATATGCGGCTGATAATTGTTTCATGAGCTGCATTGTCAAATTCTTTCTTGAGATCCAGACCGAGTATGGCTCGTGTGGATCTTGTGGGGTAGTCTATGATTTGGTGTTTAATGTGTAGCATGGCGTCTTGGGTGGCTAGGTGACGACGGAAGCCTATCATCGTGTGTGGGTAGTAATCAGCATCCTCAAGCTCTGTTTAGAAATGCATGTTTCATTACTTTTGCTATGCATGACGTTAATGAGATGGGTCGGAGATTTACTTTGTTGATTGGCTTTCCAGGTTTTGGTATAAGGATTGTTCTAGCCTCTTTCCACGCGTCCGGTTTTGCCCCTTCTGTCCAACATTTGTTTATATATCCAGTTAAAAATTCTATTTATTCATCGTCCAGGTTACGCAATGCTCGGTTTGCGACTCCATCGGGTCCCGGTGCTGATTTTACATTTAATTTGTGGAGCACCGCTCTAACCTCTGCTACCTCAAAGTTTTTGTGCATGTTGTGGTTGGCTTCGCCTGTATAGTTTTTATGTTGTAGTGGCGGCGATTTGGGCATGTAGATGTTTTGTAGATCTGTCATTAGCTGTTCCTCGTTTCCTTCGTATTCGCGTGTGAGATGATGGATAGTGTGTCTCTGTTCAGTTTTAGTATTGGTGGGATCTAAAAGAAACCTTAGCAACTTCCACGTTTGTGATGTTCCAATACGGGTGCCCATGTCCTCACATATCTACGCCGATTGTTGCTCACAAAGCAGCTTGCAGTGACTTTCAATGTCTTTGTTGAGCTGTGCTATCTTTTTCCGGACTGTTCTGTTGTGTCTTTGCCTCCGCCATTTGTGTTGTAACGCTTCTTTAGTTCGCCACAGGTGGATTAATCTGTTATTGATGCGCTCAACTGGGATATCTGTTTCTACTTCCTGTGTGGCTTTCCTGAAGGTGTCCATTATGCTCTCGCACCATTGCTGGATATCGTCAAGATCTTCGGTAATCGTTTTTATGATATCCCGAAATTTATTCCAGTCAACTAGACGTCTCGTGTTACACATGGTCGTAATCCTGTCGCTATCGGTGAATGGTACGTGTGTTTCGAGTATGCGATGGTCACTTCCTAAATCATCGAATGTGTTGTGCCATGTAGCCCCCAGGGCATTCTTGGTTATTGTAAGATCCGGTGTTGTGTCTCGCTGGGTGCTTGTACCTATGCGTGTGTGTGCATGCGGGTCTGTTATCAGAGTAAGCTGTTCGTCTTGTATGCTCTGCCATAACCTTTTCCCTTTGGGGGTGGTGTAACCATACCCCCATGCCTCGTGTGCGGCGTTGAAGTCCCCTGCTATGATGAGTGGGGCACTGCGAGCTAATATCATGGCCTGCCTAAATACAGAGTGAAATTGCTGTCTGTGATTTGACGGACTGCTATATACGTTAAGAATAAATGTGCTGCTCCCTTTTGTTTTCCTAGATAGAAGTTCTGTCATTATATGGTTGTATCCACCTTCTAGATTATGGGTTCTGACCGTAATCTCTCTTCTTACTAGTGTAGTGAGAGTTTTATTTCCCTCTTCACGCTTGGGACTTGAGGCCGAACCTCATAAGCGCGAAAATGCACGCGACAGCGACAAGCGACGCGACGTAGATCGTCTTCGCGCGATCAGTCGCTAGCGCAGGCAAACCTCATTCACGCGACGGCTTCGGCGAGTGAATTCCACTGTTGCTGGCATGAGGCCGTCTACTCGCACCAAGAAAACCGCGTAGCGAGCGGTATGCAATTTAAAATTAAGATATATTGTTGTGTAATGAAACGGAGAGTGTTTATTATTGCCTTGCAGCACTTTTTTATATGCACATGCGTAATAAACATTGCGTTATTTCTTGTTGCGCATACGTGACTCGGGCAGGGTCGCGTGCACCTATGATGTCTTTGTCTCTTCCGGTATTTCGCTATGGCTGCTTGAGCCCAGCACTTCTGGGCGATGAGCGACGGTTTCCAAATCTGGAGAACCGAGCGATCGCGCGAAAATGAGCACGTGACACGTCGCGCGAACGCCCTGTTTCGTCGCTCATAGCGTCGCTCGTCGCTGTCGCGTGCATTTTCGCGCTTATGAGGTTTGGCCCTTACTGTCTGGTATCCTGGTAGTGTGGCGAGGCCAAGCGTTTCTTGAAGTAAAATAACATCCGGCTTGTTGCCTTGTCGGATGTACTGCTGGATGACAGATTTCTTAGCCCTGAATCCTCTATAGTTCCATTGCCATATGTGGAGTTGTCCCTTACCACGCCTCACCATCGCTGTTCGTTTTTTGTGTGGGGGGCGTGAAAATAGGTGGGTGGGTGAAAGGGGTTGGTGGTTTTGTGGCAGCTGCCTGCAGGGGATATGGTGCCTGCGGTTGTTGGTGAACGTTCGCGACTGCACTTTGAATGTCTGCGGATGTTTGTTGGTTGCATCCTCGTTCCAGCGTTGCTACCCTGGCTGCTTGTGCCATCAGATCAACAGACGTCTTAGTGGTGGTTTCCAGGATAGATTGGAACGCGGTTAATAGCTTGTCTACTTTTTTCTCAATGTTATCCAACTTTGTTTGTTGCGAGAAGTTTTCTTGTTTAGTGCTTGGGGGATCTGTAGTTTTCTGCGTTTTGGCCTTTCGTTTTAACGGAGGGTTACTTATCTCCATGCGATCGTCGGCTATGTGTGTTTCTTCCTGCATTACAGTATTAGTTATGCTAAGGCCTTTGGGTTTGCCGCATTCGCGTTCCATAGTGAGTTCTATTTGAGCTTGCATCTTTTCTATCATTTCTTTCATTCGTCTGTTTTCATCTTTAAGCCGCTCCAACTCTTGACTGCTGTTGTTATTGCTACCGTTATTATTTTTGACCTCCTGAGGTCCTTCCGGTCGCAAGCCGCGTACTCTATCTGCCCAGCCCACCTTGTTTGTTGGTCCCTTAGATGCAGATCCCGACCTGGAACTGGGGTGGGAGCTTGCAGGGCTGTGGTTCCTTGAACCGGAGCGGGATCTTGTTTGCTGTAGTTTTCCGTGTCTCGATGTCGAGCGCTCTCGTGGACGTCCTCTTGGTGGAGATGAGCTTTGCCTTTGAAGTTCTAGTAGCCTGGCCCGTTGTCTCTGTTTTACAACGTAAGGTTTCTTGAACCTGGCCGTGCATCTTTTATCGGCTGTAACGCGATCTTTTCCACAGATTTGACAACTAGGGTCGCATCTGTGGTCGTCCTTGGGGTTGTGAATGCCGCAACCAGCACAAAGTCTATCTTGGGGGTTGGGGCATATGTCACTTCTATGTCCCAGTCTGTTGCACTGCTTGCAGTAGTCAATTTGCTTGCGGTATAGCGTGCACGGTATTATTACTTCATCATAGCACACACTGGAGGGTACCTTGTTTCCACTGAAGAGCGCAATGACCGTTGTAGTATTCCCCCGCAGTCGTTTCGCCGTGATGATGCTGTGGTTTCTTTCAGTGACAAGGGCCGCCCTAATCCTACCAGGAGTTTCTTCCAGTGGGTATCCTTTAATGGTACTCTTGGCTGTATCTTCTCGTGCTGTTTCATACGCTGCCACTTCAAATTCTTTGTCTCGTATAAGTATTTTCTTGATTTTTCTGTACTGGTCAGCTCGGTCGGGGTCTGGTGTGCTCACTATCATGATGTTCTGTGTCTGCCCAACTGCTCAGCAATCCAGCTATTACCCTCCCCCATCCATTTCCATCACCTCCTGGCTTGACTGGATCGGCGCCGAAGGGGAAGAAGAACAGCGTCGACTGATCGCACAGGCGGTCGAAATGCTCGGCCTGTAAATTTGGCTGAATAAAAGTCTATTACTACTACTGTGTCTTGTTGGATCATATCACGTCGAAGTGCCGGACTTCTGATGGTATAGCCGCGGCTTCATGTATGCCAGTGGTTATATCGGTTGGGCCGAGTGCGGCTACGCGTAAGCCTCCTTTCGGTCGGATGACAATTTTGTAGTCTCCCACCGGCAGCTTGGGCATTCTGCTCGCTTTTTCGATGCGGCTCATCCGTCTTTCCTGCGTTTTGGCTTGCGTGTTACCAAAGCTGGGTTCCACCCTGTTAGCACCATGGACGCTGTCAGCGTCCCTGACCGATTCATGTCTGGGCTTTCGACGACGCCCGTAGTAGACGGTGTGCCAGCCTTCTTAACTCTCGGTAGTGGCTGGCGATTCATCATCATCGTGCTGTACGTCCATCGTCCTCGAATCAGCATCAGTGTCTTGCGCGTCGCTTGCCGACGCGGTTGATTCCATTGGGTTTACAGTGCCGGCTCCCTGAGGAAACCGGCCTGTTTCGCGAGGCTTAACAGCGTCTCGTGTGGTGTGCACCGAGAAAAGGCCGTAAAAAGACGAAAAATGGTTGGCCCACCTTGTGTTTGGTATCCTGAGAATCTGGATGACGAGGCGAATCCTCTGATATCACTCTGAGAAATGCACGTGGTGATTTTCTCTGCGAAGTTGTTCATAAAAGCAGGAGCCGACGTGAAGCGCGTCTGCACTCGTCGGCGCTCGCAGCGTCTCCTCTAGTTTTTTATGAAGAGTAGGAGTTCCCCCTTTCTGGGCTGTTGCACGAGAGTACAAAAGCCGACGTCACAGCCTCGGCAGTGCATTTTTAGGTGGGGCACGCGCACTAATAAGAGCCCGGACAGGACTATGGCGGCGCTTAGGGCGCCTTGAGTGAAAAGGTCGATACTCGGCGAGAACTTTTCTTGGCGTTTGGAGCGAAGGCTACAGAGCCAATCCAAGGGCATCCTACCGCCAGTGAGTGTAGTTTCACAAGAGCGCCCGAATAGAAATAGAATTTCCCCTTTTCTTTTCTACGTGGAGCCATTTGAAACTGAACTCAAGTCCCGCCTTTAGGTCAGTCGTATTTACTTTAAATTATTCGTTGTGATTTTGCGTTTCTGAACGCGCGAGGAAGTCCCGCGTTTTTACGTGCCCCTCAAACGCTAAGCGGGCATCTGCGTCGATACGAAACGCTGATGGTGCGCCCCCGTCCCTTGAGCGTTACGAGACGCGCGCCTAAACGGACTATTTTTGCTTAGTGCTACAAGTGCAGCAGCTCCGCCTCCATAGCTTTCCCTTCAGTGCCAAGTTGTCACCGAGTGTAGCTACTAGAGCTGGAAACGCATACCGCCTTTCTCGTGACAGAAAAACGCCACGTGCGTTATTGGCTGCGCGGTGTAAAAAACAAAAAAAAACTTTCTTATAACACTGGGCTCCCACGTGCGAAACGCTTTTATGGACGCTACGCAATGCATTTGCATTTCTTCGAGATTACCTTCGGAGAGGTGGGGACACTTTTTGCCGCTTTCCTTTAATTATTATATTTTTAATCCTTGTTTTACCAATGTGTTCGGTTTTAAACTATTCATTTTAAACGTATTCGGCTCGCAAAACATCTTTATCTCTAAAATGAGGGGCCCCCACATTCATCGCTGCATTATTACCCGCGGTGGGTGCAAGCCATCGTGTTGGCAACAAGCTTTGTCCACATCGGCGTTCCACGTCGGCCGACCGTTCGTCGAGAAGGTGTCGGAGGTGAGCTAATGTGGTGTAGCCCCTTGGATGTGGGAAAGATGTGAGAAGCCATAGGCCAGAGGGCTGAGTGCTAAGAGTTCGTCAATGCGATTTCTCTCGCCGTTGTTGCGATGGATGTAGCATAAGGTCTGGAATGGTGAGGGATATTTTTGATATTCAAGCTATTCTCGATGTAACGAATGCGAGGCCCCTTTAACGATTGCGACGCTTCATTACTCCCTCGATAAAGAACTAACCTAGTGCTACGAACATTTCTGTCGCGAGTTTGCGATGCGAGCTGCCTCTCGGGCTACTACGCTATGAAGCCACGCTGATGCCTAGCTGTAGCTGACGCGTTTGCATCAAGATGACCATGTGTAAAAAATCAGTGAACGTTGCATAGAAAAATCTGTCAAGATGGAAAGTCGAGCGCTAATATTGGTTTTTATCACTCACTTTCTCGTAAGTTTTTGTCATTATTTATTATAAGGTATACGCTTTATCACAGAGGGAAAAAACGCCGCCATGCTGCAGTCCGCGCTGGAAAACAAAGGCTTAAGGCGCAGCCTCGGCAGTGCTTTTTTTTTTAGGGGTCACGCCAGTTTGCCCAGCTCAGAGAGGAGTATGGTGGCGCCCAGGGAGCCGTTTTTAAGATTAGCTGTTCACGAAAATACTAAATCTGTGACACAATGTCAACATATGTTCATATGTGTACGTACACCTCGTGACCGCTTTATCAAAGTTACCGGTCAGATAGCTTTTTTTTTTTTTCAGTCTTGGGAGGAACACTGAAAAGAACAGACAGAACATTGCAGTACACCTTCGCGGTTACCCGCTTGACCGAAGGTCTTGCAGTTTCTCTTTTGAAGCGAGCCAACGGCCGGCTAAAATCCCCGGGGTCGTACTTGTAAGGGCGCTCTTTTTGTCGCGCCGCATGTATGGATATAGCGGCCGGCGGGCGTCCGCACTTCGGCTTTCCTTGCGGAACGATTTAGGAGTGGTGGTGGTGGTAGTGGTTAGAAGATGAGAAAAAGGCACCTAATTTCTGCAACGCGGTCGGGAGCACGGCGCAGTGCCTTTAGGAGTGGACCGAGAAGCAGCTAGGGCGGGGTACGGGTGGGGTGGGAGCTTTTTACTCAGAGTTTTTTGCCTGCCCCCTATGCCCCCCCCCCCTTGAGCGGGCAAAATGAAAAAACATAATACGTCAGTTTCGCGCCTTCCTGCCCCTCTGGACGAACTCACTAATGGGTGCCCCTCCCCCCCCCCCCCCCCTAGACAAATCCTGGCGCTACTACGAAGTGAGCGTGTGTGCTGCGGGAGTGTTTTGTTGCCTTGGCCGTTGACTGGGGAGAGAGAGGAGGAATCGTAGGAGAGAGAGAGGAAGCTGATGCGCAATGGGGGTGTGGACGCCGCACTATTTCAAGCAGGATTTCAAGCTGGACGGTTGTGCCCTCGCGATCTCCGACGCCAGCGTAGCTCCCGCCGACTGGTTCGCCCTCCGCGGTCTCCTGACGCCGTGCAGCTCTCGCATTGTGGCGCCCCGCCCTTGGACTGCTTCGACCGGATCCCCACTTTCCTATCTCCTTCTTTTTTCCGTCGCTTGCCTGTCTACTTCTTCGTCTATTTTCCTTCTATTCTTTTTATCCCTCCTTCCCCCCACCCCTATAAGACACTGCACCGTGTCGCCTGAAGGCAGACAGAAATTAGGTGCCCTTTTCCTCTTTCTTCTAACCACTACCACCACTACGAAGAAAGCGTTCCGTTGCCTTTGCCGCCTACTCAAAAAAAAAAAGGGGGGGGGGGGGGAGGGGACGCGCGCGCGCAGTAGGTGGTAGACGCCGCGGGAGGGAGTGAGGGACATACACAGGCCCTGCGTTAAGCTGTTCCGCATCTAAAAATGACTGAAATATGATGTCGCATTGAAATTCGGGTGTCGATATTTCGGAGCGAAATTAAAACATGAGACTGAGACCTTCGTTTTTACTAGTCATTATATATACACATTAGGTGGAACGACCGGGGGTCGTTGGAAGTTCCCGGGCCACTATTCTGTATTTTATGACAACTTGGCCTGGGAACTTTTGACTACCCATGTGCATTTGAACTTGAATTGTGGCCTCACAGCAGTACTGATTTTCTCTAGATAGACAGTTACATGGGGTAGAAAATAGTGCTTGCAAGTATCCACGAAACCGGCTATTCGGTTAAACCGGAGAAAAAAGAATCCGGCCTTGAAAGCTGGTTATTCGAATTTCAAGAAACGGGAATTCTGCTTGTCCGGTTTGAATGAACGTGCACCCGGTTATCCGAATATTCGGAAATAAATATTTAGTCTCACTAAGAGCTTATTCAAAATTTAAGTGCTATTGCATGTGCGCTGACACAACATGCACAGCTCATTAATTCATTACTGATGTAAGCACTAATGGCCCATGCTAAAACTTCCGGTTTCTCAACTGCGCATGCACTCTCACACCCTGCAGATAACAGAATATTTGTGAATGCATAATCACTAGCCACCTTTCAAGAGGCGTTATCACAAGTGACTCACGTAATGTCCCCACATTGCAATGATGTGAGGAGGTCAATAAGAGTACATATCAGACTTGTACAAATGGTTGGAACGTTTCCTACAAACACAAGAATCCAAGAAAAACGAATATTTCTAGAAAAACGAATTTATTCTAGCATTACAAAATAAAAATCCGGTTATTCGATTATCCAAATATCACTGTATTGTTAACTGAATAAACAAATGAATATCCGATCAATTCGCTTTTTGAAATTGAATAACCGGTTAAAGGGTTTGCTACAAAACCGGTTTAATGTTGATGCCCTAATAGGAACCCCATTCTGCAGTGAAACCACCTTTTCAGGGAGGTTACACGTAGGAAACTACAAGTCTATTCATTTGTTTCAAGCACTTCGAAAATTTAAAGTTGCATCAAAGCAAATTCAAATGCTATAATTAAACATTTGTTCAAATAGTCAAATCACTCGCATATTTGTTCATGTAAAAAAAAAATAGTGATCTGCACTCTGTTGGTGTACTCCACCTGGAACAGCAACATTTGGCTGACATTTTTGCAGTGCTATCTTCTACCTCCAGAGTGTGGTCTGTTTTCCAACATGCAAGGTAGATAGATCAGTGTCCCTTTAAATGTTCAGTCGGGTTACCTGATGAACGCCGTTATACCAGTGGAAGTACTCCACTTATTATCCCACTGCGACACGTAATTTGCCTGTATTATGATTCACTTTTTGCATAAGCATGACAGTTCGATTTTTCTCAGCAGTGCGAACTACATATTAGGATGTTCTGTATGATCGTTCTGTACTTTTCTCATTGCTACTCTACGAATGAACTTTTGAATCCAATTAGTACGACTTAGAGATCAGAATATTGAAAATAGGTGCCTGCCTCTCTTTAGCTTTACACAAGCTTTCTGGAGCATCATTGCATCTTATTAGTTGTGGTTAATTTTTTGGTGTATTCCACCTGTCGGGCACAACTGCAACATTTGGCTGTTTTGTAGCATGTAGGGTAGATAAGTGGCCCTCCAAATGTTCAATTGTCTTCCCTATAGCTTTGTATGTCTGCTGTCTTGTGTGCGACCTCATATCTTGTAAGCAAAGCGAGGCATTGAAAAACTTGTGGCACACTTCTCTGGCACTCTTTAGTATTACCTCAGTTTATTAAGTGACACGATAATAATACATGTGTGCCTTTACTGTTATATAGCAATAGCTGGGGTGCTTGTAGCTTGTATACATACATTCACAATCCTGAATCAGGTGCATATGATGTTTGACTGTTAACCCAAGGTTCAACAGTGTAAAAAAACGCTGCTATATACTGGAAACACACTGGACAAGAGCTTTTTTTCTTTTTTTTTTCCGCACTGTTGAACTTTAAGTATGCCCAGTCAGCTTCTTTGCTGACCGAAATGTCATGGGGTCTAGTCCTTCTTGGGAGGTAGCACTTTAAGGAAGGCAGAATGCTGTAGGGTCATAAACTTGGCCTTTGGGGCACCCCAAAAAACTCCAGGTGTTAAAGGATTCTTAGTCCTCCACTACGGCATCTTTCATATGATTTTGGGACATGAAAAAATCTCAACCGGATTACTGTTGAGGTTCATGTTGAAGTGCTTGAGATGCTTGAAAACTTGGTTCAACATGGGACCATATTCAAATGTGATCCAACTGCCAGTGTGTTGCACAGGCTGTGTGCTCATTGTTAACTTTATTTTGATGGATGTTCTTGATGCCCACATTTTTTATTTGTTTCTTCTTAGCCTAAGCTTGCTCACTAACATGGTAATTGGGGACAAAATACTCCATATACACATTTTTTTTTTAACTGCGCTTTCCCTTTTTTGTCGTGTATGTGCAGTATTTCACAGTATTTTACCGATATACAAGCATTGGACAATACAAGCCCTTGCATCATCCACTCTGCATCGCGCTCATCTGTGTCACCGTGCACGTATCATACGAAAAAAGTTATAGCAAGTTTACCCACTCACCTTGTTTGATCGCTTCGTTGACTCGGTGCTTTCTTCTGTTTGTGCAGTTGTTTGAATTTAGCTGAACAACACACCAGTCATGCAGGCCGCTCTCGAAAAACTAAGCCGGCAGAACACTTCTGTCGGACAGCGGTCGTCACCGGGGCTCAACATGAACCACGGTTTCATGAAAAAGATCCAGCAGATGCAAATGGAGCAACGGCGACAGGTGCGTAGAAGTGCTGCGGTGGCAATATTGGTCGGTGCATTTCCTCGGGTTGGCGCGGTCGGAACCGTAGAGGTAGAGGGTAATGTGGCGCTGCGGTCGTCGAGCCACCGTGGAAATGATGGGTAGTGCACGAATGTGCCTACTCTTTGTACGTGCATGCTTCGAGCGCACTTGTGGCTTTGTTTATTGCTGCATTTTGGTTTAGTTTCGAATAAAAGAACAGACCATTGCAAACATCGTGACCCGATTTCAATTGCTGAGCCCTAAAAGATGACGGTGGTGAAGTGCAAGTGCTGAACATTTCTTAATTGCCATCTCACAGCAAACTGGCCCCCAGCCACGTGAAGCCAAGGTGAAAGAACTACCCCTTTTCACACTGGCTGAAGTGCCGTGCGTTGCATCTCTCGTAGCCACTAACACCACAGTTATCCCTCTAGTTTAATTATACGAAACTCTGTGGCGCGAATCATCAAACCGAGCACTAATTCTACCACGTGTATTCAAATATGACAAATGCAAGAGAATCTAACACTTCATTGTGGTATCTCTTGCGGGTGCTAGCGCAAGCCGTTTGTTTCTTGTCACAGAATTACAGGTAGCCTTCTGCAGAGCTGTATTTGCAGACAGACCTGCTTTCGGATGTCTTATTGTTGTTATATGACACCACGTTTACTCTTTTGAGCCGATAATAAAGAGTTCGAAGGGAACTCATTTGGTGAGGTAAGAACACAGTGATAACAGAAGCGAACGCTCGCCAAAACGTGAAAAGATAGATAGTGACATATTTTACTTTTTGGCAAGTGCCTTTTTGTTTAGTATCTTTTTTACTGAATTCTTCAAACATGTTTTCCAAACAGAGAGGGCAATATAAATGGTACAAGCAAGAGCACGCTTGAAAAAAAAACACTTGGAAAACGAAAGAAAATAGAAACAATACTACATAAATGAGGTCAATATGTTTGGTAAAACACTATAAAATAAATCAATAATAATCATGATTTCAATGTTGATTCGATTATTAAATTCCATTCAGTTATAGTATGAAATAAAGAGAATTCCTAAATATGTTTGTTCTAGCACAGTAAGGTGTTAATGCATCTTGTCTACAGTGACGTGTCGTTCTGGTTAAGAGGGGCGATAGATATATCTGGGGGAGTAGTTCGTGGAAAGCAGTTTAAGAAATTCCTCTTTCAGATTCTGTGTCCTTGTCTCCGTGGTTCAATATGTATAGCTTTCATAATTTCTGAGGGCGAATCCAATCTTTAGGTTTTGTAAAAAAAATCTAAATATAACTGCCTTTTGCAGCACTCTCTCAAGGTTGTTGATATTAGTTTTAGTATACGGATCCCAAACAATACATGCATATTCCAGTTTACTTCAAATTCAGGCGATATAGCTAGCTTTACAAGACTTCTTGCTAAACTGGACAATCTTGTTTGCCTCGCGTAGCTCGCATTAAAGAATGCTGCTGGGCCTAGTAAAGAACTCCAGTCGGTTAGCCCCCAAAGGTCGACCAAGCCGACGATGCCAATATACAGGCCGCCTGGTGAGTTCATTCAACCCTGTTGACTGTTCTGGTTGCCGCACTATTACTGTGTACCGGTGTCCACCACGAGCTTTCACAGATGGCATGTCAGAAGATATTCACTTGTTTCGCATGCACGTGGGCATTTCATGTGCAATGTCTGCTCGTATTGTTCTAAGGCCAGTATAGCTTCTGTGTGCGAGTGAGCATTGGTGCCAAAGTGTGGTCCTATCTTCATGTTTCATCATTTGCAGTGTTGCCAGCCATGGTAGTCTCGCATTCCACGGCCTCTTATGTAAATGCTTTGCCATGACTTTTCTGAGACATGCCTGTAATATTTAGCCAGCGGCAGAGCGCAAAGCTGGGCACAGGTGTATTTGCACAAAATGGGCCCATCTAGACCAGGAGGACCCTACTAAGGAAAAAAAAAAAGTGCACACTCAAGGGATAAGCATCACAACATTCACACTTTGAGAATCGATTATTTTCGTTGCTTATTCGAATTCTCCAGGTGAATCTATTTGAGAAAAATGTCGTAATTTTTAGGGCGACCTTATGGTGACGAATAATCATTTGGATTTATGCATACACATGGTTTATCTATGAGTAACAGCAAGACAAATTGGAGAAAAAATTATATGACTGTTAAAAAAATTAAGTTCCAATAACTGTTCGGGCAGTTCACCGATGTACAAATGTAAGTGGACGAAGTGGCGCTGTAAACATGGAGGGAGAAAAGCCACTTTTGATCTGGCCAGCTTTTGTCTCGCCTCGGGCGCTTTTGAGGTGTTACTTGCTCATCAACATCCGAGCCTCAACTCATTAGTAACTCTTGATACGTTGGGCTGACATTTCGTGAATCATATTCCGATTCAGCGGTCAAGCGATAATTCGAAGGAATCCCCTCTCAACACACTTGCAGCAGAGAAACTGGTGCGCGCTTCCATGGCACAAGCAGACTGTGCGCATGAGAGCACTGAACAAAACTGCTAATTTGCGAGCGCTTCCAGAAAGCGAGAACAACTCCGAAAGCCATAATATATATTCTTCTTGTCAGCAAAGAGACGGAGCGGTTTTTGTGAGTCCCCAGAACAGGAATTAAAACCACAGCGCGACATCATTTGTGCGAGTCGGCACCTGCATGCAAACGAGCGTAATCACTTACTGGGTACTGGGGAGAGATAAACGAGAGAATAATAACTCGTTCGCTTTTCGAAGGACTCCAAACCAGAAAGCCACCTGTTACGCAGGTGCAATAGGCGGAGACTGGCTGAAAGACAAAATCAAAACCAGCCAATACACTGCTGTAGTAAAGCATAAAAGAAGCAGGGAGAGGCATCAGTACTAGACAAATTTGATGTATTCCCAAAATGTGGCAGCACACACCAATTAAGAAAAGTTATAGAAAAAAGTGTGCGCTGTAATCATGCAGTGACCTAAATGTACACCTGTGACTGTCTTGTGGTTGTTGGCGAATCATGTATTTGCGCACCTTTGACCTGCAAAAGGTAAACCCTTTCGCAACCAAAAGAAAAGAAGAACAATGTGCCTCAGTCAATAAAACTTTACTCCTATCAATTTGAAGCCTTTTTTAATATTATAATTGTACCATTATTTCCATTCGCTGGCGTCCATTAATTTCACTATGCATAAAGGAAGAGATCTCGAGAAGGCGGCTTCACTGCATGACAATACAATAAATATATGACAATACAAAGAAAACAGAGACGAAAGTGCCCCAACATGGACTAGAGTGACATCAAGCATCCAGAAACGCATGTATGACGAGTATCATCTAAATTCTTTTCTTGCAGGACCACTTCCTGCTGGTGACAAGTACAGGTCGTTATCGGTCATATTGTAGGAAAATCTTATGAAGACTATACTCATGAACGGTTGAGAAGCTGTTCAAGCTGGCACCAACTCTTAAGAATGGCTTCTGTGCTCGCAGTTGTTTGAGATGTCTGCAATGCCTAATTACCTTGCTTGAGATGTCTGCGGCATTGGACTGGCCTGTAGGTTTTGACCACTTAAGACACTTCAGGGGTGCGGTACCCGATATGATGAGGGTGCTCCTCATGGCGACTACCTTATTGGCCCACTGTAAAGCTAGTGAACTGAAGAATAGGTAATGCCACCACAAAAAGTGCTCTTGTCTAATCGTGCCCTCATCGGATCAAATCTAGTTTCACGAATGGGTGGAACGCTTGACAAATTTCAGTTTACTTGGCAAAATTTTGAACAGCCTAGCGAGTCGCTCTTAAAACAGCAAGCAACGCAAGACCAAAATGGCACACCCGCTCATCTTTTTCTGCATTCTTGGCTTGTCTCATACTGGTTAGCTGACTAAGGCAACTGGCAGAGTAAGCATACGTGTTTTCTTTTTCGCGCAAAGCACTGGTGCAGTACTCTAGCTGTGTGTACATGTACAGTCAACAGGAAAAGCTTGCGGAACATCGACTAATGCAGATTCCTGCTATATCAGTTATTAATGCTTGTAATCAAGCTGGTGACTGCATAGTCCGGAATGCTAAATGCAGTATTGAACATTCATTCAGAGATTGCATTTCCAGAAAAAGCGGGAAATTAGATTTATCCATCATATTGTCACGAGCAAAACAAGACCTACAGCCAGGAGTTCACCTGAACCAGAGCAACGAAAATGTTCTCTTCTTATTCGCAGCCCAAAACGAGTATGAGCCACAGCGGCTCGTTCATCAATGGTGGCAATATTGTGTGTCGCAAACTTTTGCTCTTGAGTGTACATCCTTTCATATGCACGTGTGAAAGGTAGCTTTTCGATCTTGTAACTCTTTCAGCACATTGATTTCATCAAGCAGTGTCTCCTCCTCAATACATGGTTACTATGCGACTTGTTTCTCACTTTTAATTGCAATTTACACTGCTGTGGATTGATTGCATTGAAATAACATACCTTCAAATGCACTTATGTTGTCTTTAATTTAGTGCTCGCAGGCATACTGTTGGGATCACGTACTTGGGGTTGTGTCATTATTCCTCATTCTTTATACCGTATTTCAAATTTGAAGCATTTGTTAGCAAACTGCAGCATTTTTGAGTGCTTCCATCTACGGAGGAAGCATCAAAGCAGTGAAGAGGAAACTTGGGATTGGCAAAAATCGGATGTATGCACTAAGGGACAAAGAAGGCAAAATAACTACCGATATGAATAGGATAGTTAAAGTAGCGGAGGAGTTTTACAGAGATCTGTACAGTAGAAAGGACAATCACGACTTTAATACTATAAGAACTAGCAGTAACCCAGATGACACCCCACCAGTAATGATAGAAGAAGCCAGAAAAGCTTTGGAGAGCATGCAGAGAGGCAAAGCTGCTGGTGAGGATCAGGTAACATCAGATCTGCTGAAAGATGGAGGACAGATTGTGTTAGAAAAACTAGCCACCCTGTTTACGAGGTGTCTCCTGACGGGAAGAGTACCAGAGTCTTGGAAGAACGCGAACATCATCTTAATACATAAGAAAGGAGATGACAAGGACTTGAAGAATTACAGGCCGATTAGCTTGCTCTCTGTAGTATACAAGCTATTTACAAAGGTAATTGCTAACAGACTAAAGAAAACATTAGAATTCAATCAACCAAAGGAACAAGCAGGATTTCGAACAGGCTACTCAACAATCGACCACATTCATACTATCAATCAGGTAATAGATAAATGCTCAGAATATAACCAACCACTCTATATAGCCTTCATAGATTACGAGAAGGCGTTTGTTTCAGTAGAAATATCAGCCGTCATGCAGACACTGCGGAATCATGGCGTCGATGAAGTATATATAAACATCCTGGAAGAAATCTACAGGGGATCAACTGCTACCATAGTGCTTCATAAAGAAAGCAACAGAATACCAATCAAGAAGGGTGTAAGGCAGGGGGACACAATCTCCCCAATCCTATTTACCGCGTGCTTACAGGAGGTTTTCACAAGCCTAGAACGGGAACAGTTGGGGATAAGAGTTAATGGAGAGTACTTTAGTAACCTGCGCTTCGCCGATGACATTGCATTGCTGAGTAACTCAGGGGACGAATTGCAACTCATGATTACGGAGTTAGACAAGGAGAGCAGAAAGGTGGGTCTTAAAATGAATCTGCAGAAAACGAAAGTAATGTACAACAACCTCGGAAAGGAGCAGCGCTTCGAGATAGGTAATAGTGCACTTCAAGTTCTAAAAGACTATGTCTACTTAGGGCAGGTAATAACCGTGGAGCCGAACCACGAGATTGAAGTAACTAGAAGAATAAAAATGGGGTGGAGCACATTTGGCAAGCACTCTCAAATTATGACAGGTAGATTGCCACTATCCCTCAAGAGAAAGGTATATAACAGCTGTATCTTGCCGGTACTTAGCTACGAAGCAGAAACCTGGAGACTTACAAAGAGGGTTCAGCTTAAATTGAGGGCGACGCAGCGAGCAATGGAAAGAAAAATGGTAGGTGTAACCTTAAGAGACAAGAAGAGAGCAGATTGGATTAGGGAACAAACGGGGCTCAAGGATATCATAGCTGAAATCAAGAAGAAGAAATGGACATGGGCCGGGCATGTAGCGCGTAGACAGGATAACCGCTGGTCGCTAAGGGTAACTAACTGGATTCCCAGAGAAGGCAAGCGGGTTAGGGGGAGACAGAAGGTTAGGTGGGCAGATGAGATTAAGAAGTTTGCGGGTATAAATTGGCAGCAGCAAGCACAGGACCGGGTTAACTGGCGGAACATGGGAGAGGCCTTTGTCCTGCAGTGGACTTAGTCAGGCTGATGATGATGATGATGATCTACGTATCTATCAATCTCATCTAGCCACCTACATCTGGGTGCTTTTGTGATCAGCTCCTTATTGTGGTATGGACAAAAATTGGTACTGGAGGGTAAGTGGGTTTAAAGAATATAACTGTATTGTCATGACATGAATAATTGTGAAAATCCTGTCCCATACATCATCGAACCCTCTGCTCCCAACATATGGCACATATCCCTTATCCCATGGGCCATAATGTGTGGTTATGTGGGGTAAGTGATTGACAGTTCGTAACTACCCAGAAACAGTGAGAACACATATTGATAATTTAAATGCGAGAGCATCGAAGGGGCTCTGCAACACTTTTTCAGATAGCCGTTGAATAGTTTCATTAAAGGATCTTATTGCCTGACGAATTCACTGCCGCGAAAACTTTTAGAATCCATCCAGTACAAGCAGAGTTACATAGATTCAATAGCACACTGCAATTGCATTCTCTCTTCCCAATGAAAGCACTGGAAGCTAAGTAGGGAGAGAAGGCACAGGGAAAGAAAATACGTCACGTGCATCAAGTCTCCTTGAACCCTCTTTGTTTTCTTTTTTCTTGGAATGGGCAATTTTTCAGTGCGATAGCGCATGCACACGGAGACAAGTCGTCCGCTCCCGTGGCAGCCCCAGTAACCACTCAGTGCGCCATGCTCAAATCATACCATGTTGGGATTTTTGAGCCTGTGGTGTCGTTTGTTGAGAGAGGAGAGATTGAATTTAGCTGATTTTGAAAACTTATTGTGAATTACAGGCCACATGCTGTGATATAATACTTGACTAAAGTGTTCTTGGGAGGCTCGGCTACTGATCCGCGTTTTCTGACGATGCGCAAAACGTGTTGCAGGGCCTCTTTAGAAAAACTGCCATTGGCAGCACTGACCCAACAAATGCAAAAGATAAATATCAGTGTCCCAGCGGAAATCCAACACGAGCATTCTGCCTGGCAATCAAGTATTCTGCCAAGCAGCCGTGCCACGTCCTAAAAGTGCTTTGGAAAAAGATCCTAATGTAGGCGGAAGGTTGGTGAAACATAAATTGCAGTTGCTGTGCTGGATATTTAATTTTACAAATATTACAAATGTACTCCTCTGATGCAGGTCCGACATCAGGCTAATGGCAATGAAAATGATAAATTCGATCAAAATGTTAAATTTTTCATCCTATTTTTTTTTACACAATCCTGAGACTATGTTTCACACCATGGTGAAATATTAGTCCAATATAAACAGTACAAGTTAAGAAAAGGAGCATTTTACAATTGTGCTGTCATCACAAAACTATGACAATATTGAGCATGATAACATCCAAATCTGCAGCTTTCTCTTAGCAAAGTGCCATCTTATTGGCATCATTGTAAAGAGGACAGATCACAGCTCAAGATAGCCTCAGTGCTGCGCTTCTTCAGTGAAAAATAAAGCGAGCTTCTTTCTGAGTTTCATTTTCTCAGCGTTTAGGTTCATTTTCTCAGCTTTCATTTGTTGAGCAGCTGCTGTCAGTGCAGATGTAGCAGTTCCGTTTTCTGCACTTACACTAATGAACAATGAACCAATAGCATTACAGCACAGAATGGGCCTTTGTGAATATCGTTATGCAAAAATCTCAATGAATAACTTCGGGATGACGATGAGAGCCTACAAAGTGTTGTAACTCAGAAGCTACATTAGACATCAAAGCCACTTTAGGTTATAATATCAGCGCAACAAATCTCATCAGTGTGCTGAATTTCATCATTTCACCTCCATAAATAATTACAATGATTTTCATTGCCGTGTTCCCCCCTTCTTATCGTTTTAATGCCATCCACCGAAATTGATCAATGCCGCATTAACCAGGGCTACTCTCCTCACTAGCACAAGCGTGACATATCAACCTACTGATTCTGGTGCTTTTAATAACTATGTTGCTATTAGCACCGTTATACGACTGTGAACAACTCGTTCAAACATACTCAACTGCTGAACATGCATGTGTGCGCATCTTTAGCATTATTTTGTAATGTGTCGTTTAACACACACACACACACAAAATCACACCATATCCACGAAGTGAATGATGTTGAGTGGGGCAAAGCGCTGGGGGTCTCACGGATAAATCATGAACCATCCATGAATATCGCCCACAAGATAATCAAAGACGTGACAAACACTGTATATATTTATGCAAAAAATTTCATTATTTGTAAGTGGTAGCTATACGTTGCTTCCGTTCTCCCTTCATTATAAAAACTTTATGGTCGGTGAAGTGGTGGATGGGGCATAGTGGGATGTTTGCAAGGACGAAGTAGTGGGCAGTTTGCAAAGGTGGAACTATAGGCGGTCAGGTACATACATATGAGGGATGGAGGAACCCATGCCTTTAGGAGCTTTGCCCCGAAAAATTACGCCGTTCGCCTTTCATCCGCATGCTTCGCGTAACATTGATTTCTATGGTACGTGAGATATGTTAATGTTTAGGGGCCAAGCTCCTAAAGATGCGGGTTTGTCCATCTCTTGAAGGTATGTACATAACTGCCCAAACTTCCACCTTTGCCAACTGCCCACAACTTCACCCTTGCAAACATCCCACTATGTCCCATCCCCAATCCACCACTTTATCGATCATAAAGGAAATACTGTTGAGAAGTAGCCAATATGAAATGGAATATGGTCATGTACTTGTATCCGGGTGCATGTTGAAGAACCATAGATTGTCTCACTGTGTCCATCCCTTGATTGTATACGTGACCGCCAACAGTTCCACCTTTGCAAACTGCCACTACTTTGTCCTTCCAAACATCCCACTATGCCCCATCACTGATCCATCACTTCACCGACCATAAAGTCATTATAACGAAGGGGGAACGAAAGCGACGTATAGCTGCCACTTACGAATAATAAAATTTCTTGTATAAATATATACAGTGTTTGTCTCATCTTTGATGATGTAGTGGGCAATATTCGCGGATGGTTCACGGTTTAGCAATTAAACCCTCCAGCGCTTCACCCCCCTCATCATAATTCACTGTATGGATATGCTGTGATTTTTTTTAGTCTTAGCATTAAGAAACACGAATAAAGAAATGAGGACTATTATGCGTATTGCAGCTATTTAGGCCGTTTCTTTTGTGTTTTATTCTTTCCATGGCTGCGGCCAACCTCCACGCTTGGTCTGCCTGTTGTATTGCTGCTCACAGGTGCTAGGATTGCTGGTAAGTACCTTTCTGGTTCAGCTCCAGTAAGTTAGCTGTGGTACGGAAGTAGAAATGTGCTGCGAAACTCACTTCTATTGCTGCAAGGTTCCTGCCCATGATAATAAAACAGATGAATTCTCTCATACATGCTGCTCTTAGCAAAAGCAGAGTCCTTCTGTACTTTTACTGGTCATGAAGCTACGGCGAAAGTTTGATATCGAGGCAGGAGCAACCACTACGGATGCCCTCACCCGTGCGGATTTGCCGGAGGAGCCCTGGCGCTGCAATCGTGCGGCACTCGCCGGAACTGTGAAGTGTAAATGTACCCGTGAAGATTAGTTACATCTTCAGAGTGATGTTACCTTCAAGGAAGTTTGGGAAAACTCTAATACAGTAAAATGTTGCATCAAATGAAGCCTTTAAGCCAGAAATTTGACAGTAACTAGCACATGCTGCTTCCATTCTAAGATTTGCTACCACTATGAAAGCATGCCTTTTTTTTCTTGAAACATCTAGTGAAAATCTGTGGACAATCCAGAGTTATTCGAAAACTCTGGTGGATTTTAACGTGTCGTGGAAGTGCAGTGGTTGCAACTTTTGTCAGTGCATATCCAATCTTTCGGGCTATATATACATTACTGTTTCTATATAAATACATATATCTTAAAATTGAACTAACAGCCAGTTGAACCAACAGACAGCTGGTTCAATAAATACTAGGCTATTTTTCAAATGAGGAGCATCAAGCAATGCTTCATGTAGATTTTGCCTGGTTTTAATGGATTTCATTTATTTATGTATTTATTTATCACTACGGTGCTGTAGCATGTTTAAAGTTTAATTGGTCATCCAGTGCAGTTTTTCAGTTTACTCTGCTATGTAGCTTACTTATGCTGCGTTTTCCCTGTCCTTCTTTACTGTTTTTATTTCTTAAGCTTGTGAAAGCCCGTGCAGTTTTCCAGTTTACTCTGCTATGTAGCTTACTTATGCTGCGTTTTCCCTGTCCTTCTTTACTGCTTTTATTATTTTTAAGCTTGTGAAAGCCTTAGACATCTCCTCAAACATGAAAATTGACTGGCTTCATCCAGCACTACTGGCGTCAACATGCAGCGCAAAAAATTATCTTCTCGTGCTCATGTTGCATTAATAACGAAAATTAATTTTTTGCACTTTTACAGCTTGTGCAAGTTTTGTACAGTCTTTTGCTCTATCCTTTCTTGAGCCGTCACCCTAACAAACATCAGTTGGTATGGCTGATGTCTCTGTCGCAGGCACTGATGTGTGCTTTGAATTTTTTACGCAATAGCATTAAAGAGCTCGTTTCACCGAAATTGGTCATATGTAGTAAGTTTGCACGGGCTTGCGCCAAAGAGAAGCCTTCTGTGTCTTGTTTTGCAAGCACCTCAATGAGGACATGAAGCAGGGAGCTCTTTAGGGTCTCGAGTTGTCGCATGCTGTCATCATCGCTTGGTATAATGCAGACAAAACCATGTATAAACATGAAAATGAAAACAAGTAGAAAGCAAGGGCCAGAAGTAGATATATAAAGGGGGGAATAGGAATTAAAATAAAAGTACAGAAAGAAAAATAAATACTAAAAACTGCAAAAGAAATAAAGAAAAAAAGAGGTAGGAGGAAAGAAAGAGAAAATACAAGAGACACAAAGAAGGCTGGCAGGGTCCGCACTTCAGGCTTGCCACCCCTTGTGCAAAGCTGCCTTAATTTTCCTTCATTTGATTTTTATGGCAATGCTTGGGAAACACGTATGGGTTTGTATTGGACGTAAGTCGTAGCTAAAACAGAGGTGCTAATAGCTGTTTTCATGTGCCGTTGCTTTTCAGAGATGGAGCGCCAACAGCAGTTTAGTCCCCCCAGCACTGATGATGTCGACAGGCGGCCCACGAACGACGCAACTGCCGCCTGCGACCCCGTGCCTGACCCGAAGACAGGACCGAACCACTGCGAGGTTGGTTGTGCAGCTCTTGCAATTTCGGGAATCGTCTCTTTTTTTGTGTAAAGGTATAGAAAATTGGGCGAGTTAGTAGGAATTCATTATGAAAAGTTTCTCGGTGCGCACAAAACATAGAAATATGTGAGGAAATTAATGAGACAAGCAAGTTTCCTTCCTTACATCTGTTTACGGTGTGACTACTGAAAAACTATCCACAATGAGTTTTCAAACAGACGCTGTTTAGCGAATGGTTTCTTGTATCTTGTATTACGAAACCATCTTAAACAGGCATGTGCCACCGAAATCGGGTAAAGCCTACCGCTCGCTCTGCTAGTCAGCTGAAAACAAAGAAAACTATGGCGAGGCCAACATGGCTCTGCGAAGCTTTTTAGCATGGTCAGACCATTCCAGTTCTTGTCAACGGTTAGCACCGTGGGCGGAAAACCAAAAATACTCCCCTCAGTAGTTTCTGTTGAAGTACCCTTCGTACATTCAAATAGATTCTCCAAAGCACAAGAAGGGATGCCAAGGCATTTAGGTTTCGCTGCTTAAAGCAGAGAAACCTTGGACTTATTAGATACGAAATAGTGGCACTGCTGCTCGTGTGCATCGAAGCATTCATCGTGGGTTTTTGTTGTGGCGTAGAAAAAAAAACATGCTGCTGAACCAGCGTGCACAGAAATTGAGCCGTACAGACACCGACGTGCTGCGAGTTGCACGAAACGTACGACTTCACTAACATCTCGTGCTATAAAACACTGTTTTAACCGAAACTATCTCTGTCAGCTGCCACAATAAGTCCACAAAAGTGGCTGCCAGCCTTAAATGTTGGTTCGGTTCTCACCCATGTGCTAACTGCACTTTCAAGCATATAGGGCACAACCACCACGTGCGCACCGCTAGTCTAGAGCGCCGCAGTCTCACGAGTTGCTTTGCTGTTCACAGAATACCAAATTGCTGATGCCACTTACGGTGGCTTTGGTGAATGCAATGTGCAACGCAAAAATCTTTCCTTAAAACAGTAGACTCTGTAAATTCACGGGAAAGAAACGGTATATAGTCAAATTAATTTTAAGCACTGTCCCTTGTGCGGAACCCTGTTTGTGAGCCCCCTGGCACCGCTGCATCCTGTGAAGTGATATTGATGGACGAGGACTTGAGGAGTGAAGTGATTTGTAGGGACTACTGAACCTAACCATTTTGAGATCTAGAAGGGCATGGCACTCTAAAGCCTGCCACTTGCGGCTATCGTTCACGCATTGAGCTTAGTACATCTACGCATTAGCAGAATAAATGCTGCTGAAAGTTGCAGACTCATCGATGTGTGGCTCCAAGCGATCCCAAACACTATTCTGTCTGTTCCAAAAGAGCTCTCTCCTTTCTGCTCCTAAATCTACGTTGAATCTTGAACTAGTTGGACTGCCACTAGAAAGCTCCAAATTGTTTTTTTTTTTTGGTTTTGTGCATGTAGGTGGCATGCAGTGCTGACACGTTTTGGCATTGTTGATTGTGATGACACTGTGAACTTGTTTATTCTCAAATCAGGGGTTCTAGAGCATGTTGTTTGTAGGAAGGCCTGCTAATCTCCATTAAATACCAAGAAACCTCCACCCCTCTTTCTCTTTCATGTAACAATTTTTATTCGGTTCACACTACATTCATTTGCAATACATTTGAAGGCAAGGGTATTGAAAGATTCACGCACTGACGTGCCACTTGACTAGTTTTCACTGCATTGACAAATAGATATGAGGCTCAGTTACACTAGGACAGCCGCATGTTGGCTGCTGAATTCGGCAGATTCCTGCGCTTATTTTTCAGATAGAATAGCGTTGCAAATGCCTGATCACAAGCATACAATGTTGCAAATAGTTGCAGCATGCCCCTTGTCTCATTTTCACCACCTATTTTTAGACAGGAGGAATGCGCATGGGGGTAATATAAGGCCCCTTCGAGTGCCATAGCTTAATCACACGGCCTGTTTTCGGAGTCTGGCTGGTTACAAGCTGTTTCTGTTATACACTGACTTAACTGAGATGGGCCAATTAGCACTCGGGCACCCTTATAGAGGTTCCTCAATCTGATTGCACCCTGGGTTCGCCGAGTGACCGAGCGAGTGAAGAACAGGGCAAAATTTCAAGAGTGTCGCTCATTGGGCAAGTCGATGCATGCTTAAACTCCAGGAAGCCCACTAAAACGTCGAAAAATGCAAAACTGAGAAGGCAGAGACAGCACAGAGATGGCAGAAACAGTGAATACAGGAAAAACTTATCAGCGGTTCACATAAATACCAAAGAAGGAGTCTACAGAACGCACTTTGAGAAACCGTGCTCTAAATCGAAGCTGGTTGAGGTACCCTTTCATACATAACATTATTCCTAATAATAAAAATGATGCTTCGGAAATACGACCAACTCGAGGCTGTCAGTGCCGTCGGCTGTATTACGCCGCTGAAGCCCCACTCTCTCACACAGTGGAGCGAGTTTCTTGAATACATTTGCTGGTGAGCGCATTATGCCGCAAGCATCATTAAATCTTCCTCCGCTGCAGCGGCATGTGACAATGGCTGCAGAATGCACTCATTTGAATGCACTTAATAACCCACGTAAAAGAGGTACTGGTAGCCCAAGCTGCTGTGTTCTGGTCATAGAGACCATAGGACATCATATTGAGCTAGTTTGGCAATCTTTATGCAGTGTTTCGAAAAGTTAATTAGAGCGCAAAAACTTGACACGTACACTCACACATGCACACACCCATGCATCAAACACACAGCGCTCACTTCCAACTGATTTATTCATAGCTCGAAGGTTTGAATATATACAGGACCCATTGTGCACACACACACCAAAAAAGGCTAAACAGCATACATTATCAAAACGTACAGTTAATCAATGTCATAGCCTTAGAGCGATAAACTGAAGTTTGCTTGATAACAACGAAATTGAAGGGGCGCTTACACAGTGATCTTTATTTTTTTCTAATGAAAAAGGCTTCTAACACTTCACGTGCAGTTTTACTTGCGCTTCTGCCCAGAATCCTCGTTTCAGAAAATCGTGCGTCACAACCACACGAGATGACATGCGCACCTGGTTGCGCATGTCATCTCGTGTGGTTGTGACGTCATCTCGTGTGGTTGCATGGGTGTGTGCGTGTGTGAGTGTACGTGTCAAGTTTTCGCGCTCTAATTAACTTTTCGAAATGCTCTACCAACTAGCCCAACAACAAGTTCTCTTTATGCAGTGTAGCGATCACTCATTGCCCTTTGTTATATGGCTCATCAAGCCTCTTCTGGTGCATTAGGTAGTTCTTTTTTCCTGCTGTTAAAAGAATTTATAAGTTACTAATACCAGTGAAGTAGCTGGATTTTTCAATGTGTTCTCTCCAAGGGCCCCCTCACGGGGTTGTATTTCAAAGTTTCAGTATACACAAGGGAAATTGAAAGATAATGTCTGTGAATCCTATTACCGAAGTAACTTTTTGAATGTAGTCACTATTGGTGGAATCATAAAAGCAACTAAGCTGTGGGGGATACTGCTCTTAATAAAGGTTTTTATTCCTAATTAAATTAAATGAAACATGGTGAGCTTATGTACAATTGTGTGCCAGTTCCAATTTCAAATACTATGCAATTATTTTTTCCAGTACAGTGTGTAGTTTTTAAAGGAGCACTGACATCAAATTTCAAGATCGAGATGTGTCCATCATTCGATCGCTTGGTATGCATAGGTCTTCTTGGCCAAATTTGAACGGCATCCATCGCGTGGAAGTTATTTTAATTTAATTTCAAACAGCGTAGAAAAGAGCTAAGGAGAAAAAATGAAAAATAGACTGCCCTGCTACGTGTTTGGTGTGATACATTCCACAAATACCATACTGAGTGACGATGCCCTAGTAGCGATGACGTGTACGATCCGAGTGTTCTGATCATGGCGCCGACTGGCTCCTAAGTGCAGAAACGCACTCGCTTGTCCGCAACCGGGCTAGGGCCGGGCTGGCGCGCGCAGGTGCAGTCTAGCCCGGCTGTGGCTCGTCGCTTCTGATCTTCATCTCACCGGTTTGAATGATTTCGTGAAACTATCAAGACGAAAACCATCTTTAAAAGAATGGCGAAAGAAAAGAGCATGATTAAACGTGTGCTTGTCGGTCAGCATGTCGGGGAATCGCGAGTTCCAGTCGCCTAGTTCGAAGCACGGAAAAAGTGCAATGAGGATGTCTTTTCATATCACGTATGTGTTACACATCAACACGACCACAAGCTATCAAAAGTGGAAGAGCGTGTAGTGAGGTATCATCGCTAAGAAGTAACATGCAGGTATTGTTGAATTTTAGTTCATCTGTAGACTTTTAGTCCACGTAAGAGTGGTAATACCGTGTCAACCGTGAGAGGCTGCATAGGTGGGGCCATTTGGAGGCGCAAAAAAGAACTTGACAAGCAGGAAACGTATTCTATTTCTCCGCTGATGCTCATTCGTGATAGCTATATTACATTGACCCCTCTGCGTATATCTGAATGCTTTGCATGCCAAAACACACCAATATAGTTAACTGAGACACACGAGCGAACATGGCTGAAGCGTGCATCTTCGGGCACCTCTGCAGTGCAGCTTGGAACGGTGTCCATTTCGGAATCCCTGTTCTTCAAAAGGTCGGTCGAAGCAAAAATAATTCACGACATCAAGAATCGCGGGGATTCCAAGCTCCAGACTATTGTATTGAACCCGAGTTGGCAATTTGTACGCCGACGACAGCAATGCAGGTGACAAGGCATGACTGAATGTGTCCGCCTAGCAGACGAAATGTTTGCGGAGCAGCTGAGCCTGACGTCACTCTTCTCTGTAGAGAAGTGGTCAGCTGTAGCGTGATCTAGAGGTGAGCGCGGGGTAGCGCCACTGCTGGTGCTCCCAACGCTAAACATGGCGGGATTGCCGGCCGTTTTTGAATAGTGCTAGATCCCAGTAATATAAATCAATAAAAGTGATAGTTATTCATCCCTCTGTTGCATTTTAGGTTGCGAATCGCTGCTACGGGGTCTATAGCTACTCGCTGACTCAAAAATCTTGGCATAAATAAATTTGATGTCAGTGCTCCTTTAAATTATGAAATATTTCATGGACCTTTTGGGGAGCATGATTTTCTTTAAACCAAGAGAGTTAATGAGTAAAACAGCATGTCACTACAATTAAGAATCAGAACTGTGTGTAGTACAACAAAAATGGGTGTTGTAAACCCATTATAACAAAAGTTGCGGTGTATTGAACATTTTATTTGCCAGTGGGTAAATTTTAGGCTGGGATTTCATCTACGAATTTTCAACATTTCAGAATTTTTCGTTTTATGGGTTTCAAACATTCATTTCAGTCGCACTTGCAGTGGATAAAGTATTGATTCGAAATTTTCGTCACTTTGATTTACTCTATAACTCTCGCAGTCGGAAAGAAAAAGAAATATTCCTTTCCATAAGGCCCACGAAATACATTTTTTGCATTTTATGAACAACACATTATACCAGAAAAGTAATTGTATATTTCAAATCAGCAGAAAATTACTATATAGAAACTTGCCGAGTTTCATCAAAATTGATCCAGAATTCAAGAGAAAACCTGACTATGAACAGACACTCTCTCTTTTCCTGTTTGCTCTGGTTATCGCCTGCCAGTGAGGTGTATTGGTGAGAAGCATCACACCTCTGTTTTATTTGTCAATTATTGCGTTAGCAAGTTACTTTTTTTTTCACAGGTCCAGGGTTTCTCGCCCACTCCACGAGAGTGCAGCTCTGAGTTGGACAGCATCGTTCAGGAGGCGTTGCATGGTGAGTGAGCAGAGTTAAGCAGAGTCTATGGTTTATCATCACACTCAAACAAGTTTATGTTTCATTGCAACATTAGGAGACCTCTGCCAGAAAGGTTCTATTAGTCTTTATAATAATGATCGAACTCGCCATAGCATCGTATATCGAACTCGCCAAAAAGTGTTTAGTAGTTCGATATATGGCATAATTAGATATAGGCCCGATATAGGATTTGATTATGCAAAGGCACATCCAATAAGAGAAGGCTTATTCGTGTGCCCTACTTTGGGATTAAAATAGCCCTGGACTTTTTTCTGTTTCAATGGCTTCGCTGCCTGAGGCAGTGCACATGCCTCCATGTTGTCCAACGAGTAGGAGCAGCTGAGGTCGCAACCTTCCATATTCACACAATAGCACCGGACCAACGCAAATGCACTAATCACTTTGGAGGATGTAGGCAACAAGCCATCGTCAATCTCCTCATTGCAGTCGCGTTGACTCGTGGTCAGCACAACGTTTGCAACGTAATCCTCTTTGTGTGGCTGGCCCATGATGGCGACATCATCGTGCGCACTGACAAACTCGTCCTATGTCGATCCCTCGATAGCACCCGGGAACTTTGCCAGCTCACTCGAATTTTCGGCGGAAACACCTGCGGTGTCTTCAGTGCTGTCATCAGAAATCAGGGTGTCGTCACAAGGAAATGATATCTCGCCAGTTTTCCTCGAGCCATTTTTCTGCACTGTCCAGGTCCACAGCTCTGCTTTCACGCATAACTGTTTTGCCAACTAAGTCATTCCATTCTTTGAACCATTGTAACCAGCCGGAACCGCCTAGGAAATGGTTCCTGCCAAGCAAGAAAGCAAGGTTCGACTGTAGAGCCAGATATCGGGATGTTTTGCGACCGAACGTCCACAAACCACTTGTAAACGGCCATTTCCACATTTTCTTACACAGCAGGGCGCACACGTCGGGCACCACGGGCACGTGGCCTTTCGTCCGACTTGGCCCTGATGTCTGCCCTGTTCTTCAGAATAGTACTGGAGGTGCTCCTTAAAATCTGGTACGCGGCGGCGACGTCCAACTTCTCATTGCGCTCGATTTATGATTTCGAATTTCGCGGCAAAAGGCAAATTCTGCCTCTTTGCACAAGTAATGAAAGCGCACCAAAAAATCGCAGCATATCCACGAAGTGAATGATAATGAGTGGGGCGAAGCGCTGGAGGGCTTCATCGCTAAACCGTGAACCATTCACGAATATTGCCCACTACTTCGTCAAAGATGTGAGGAACACTATATATTTATGCAAAAAAATTTTATTATTTGTAAGTGGTAGCTATACGTCGCTTCCATTCCCTCTTCATTAAACCAGTTTTATGGTAGGTGAAGTGGTGGATCGATCATGGGGCGTAGTGGAATGTTTGCAAGGACGAAGTAGTGGGCAGTTTGCAAAGGTGGAACTATAGGCGGTCACGTAAAAACAAGCAATGGAGACAGTGGGTCAATCTATGGTTTTTTTACATGCACCTGGATAGAAGTACACGACCATCTTGCATTTCATATTGATTACTTCTCAACAGTAATTGTTTTATGGTCGGTGAAGTGGTGGATCAGCGATGGGGCATAGTGGGATGTTTGCATGCAAGGACGAAGCAGTGGGCAGTTGGCAAATGTGGAACTGTAGGCTGGCGGTCACGTACATACATACATACATATATACATACATATAAACATACAAGGGACGGACAGACCCACGCCTTCTGGAGCTTCACCCCTAAATAGTTCACAGAGCGCCAACAGGCAAGAGCACAGACCCCCCTGGATGAGGACTTGAGGAAAAGAGGCAGCAGCAGTTACACAAATATAAAGAAAAAAAAGGGGGCTCACTTGTACCGCATCCGCGCCTTGAAGAAAGCACGACGACCTCTGGTTGACTGTGAGCACCGTAAGCATAACACAATATTTTGCAAGGGTGTGTCCGCCCGTGCACAGCTGGGCTTAAATCACTTTTTCTGGGGTGGCGCTGGCAGTTTCTCCCGTCACCACGAGGGAAAGCCAACTTGCTGGGGCACTTTTGAGGCACATGGAGTTTGATATATCGGTTGTCATTGCAGTTTTCCTTTGTTGTCGCAGTAACTTTTGCTATGTATTTTCAATGTAAATTTACCGCATTTAGCAATTGTTCTATATACAAGATAGTTATACAAGATAGTTATACAAGATAGTTATACAAGATAGTTCATCACGCCACTGAAAACGAAAACGCGCTAAAGTTTAAAGCTCTCAGGACAGCCAAACAATTGTTGTATTTAAATTGCTTGCCGTTAACATACCAGACAATGTACGCTCTGTGGCGTAGGGGTTAGCACTGCGTGCTGAGAATCGAGGGTTGCTGGTTCAATTCCACGTGACAGATGGTTACCATCTGGTTTTTTTTCTTCGCAATCTCTTAGTATGTGCTTTTCACCGTCACTTCCATGACAGAAGTATGTCAGCGGAGCTGTGGTAAAATCTGGCATGAAACACATTTGTCTTAAAAAGTTCCGTCATTGGAAGTTGAACCTATCACGCTATCCACTGCGCCACAGTCACATACTTTGCACGCTTTGAAAAGTACACATTTTATATCTACCAGTATCCTCTCGCAGTGTTCATGGTACAATGCAGCAACGCATCATGACCATGGAATCCATGATTAGTTCCTTCAATCTGTCGTTTTTAAGGATCTTTTCCATTTGACGCATTTTCGATAGAAGTGCAGTTTGGTCAATACCTTAACAAACCCCCAGGTGCTTCCTATCTCAAGTGTCAACGTCGCTCATAGCATCCACTCATACGAAACATAGCTCTGCCACTTCCGGAATGCACCTGTAAACCCTGGATGTAGCTCTGCATTATGCACTTATGCTCGTCCAACGAATAATCACTGCCGGCCAGAGAGAAGACCTGACGCGCGTTGCATTTCCCTCTGGTCATGCAGTGGTGTTCATTAACTCTAACATGCCGTGAGTGGGCTATCTTAGCCCAAGTTTGGTGTGCAATCAGTCACCCTGTTCTGGCTGTCATGTCGCTTTTTTCTGGTTCCGCTCTCACCGTTAACTACTATAGCTACCATAAACATCTATGACCACAAGGGTACCTTAGTCATCGGGATGTATTTGTTTTACTAAGCGTCAATGTAGATGCATCCACGTTATGTGGTGCCGTAGCTGTCAAACACCAATAGACATTGCACAAGCTCTCTTATAATAATGTACAGTACATATTGAACTACTTCTATAAGGACACATTTTGCTTTCATGTTTTACCGATTCCTATGATAGAAGGATCAACCATGTTTTTCGTTTATTTTTTTTCTTGTAGCACTATTTAAGAGCCTCGCTGCAAGCATAAGCAACATAGTGCATTGTGCAAGAATTGTGCTGTAATAAGTGAAAACCAGCGCAACCGACAGGAGGGGCCAGAAGAAAAGACACTGAGCGCTGAAGTTCAGCGCTCGGTGTCCTCTCTTCTGTACCCTTTTGTCGGTTGTGCTGAATTGCACTCATTATCATACCGTACCAATATAGCCAATACTACAGTATTCTTGTACTGTAAATAACTTTTTAGGCAGGCCTTTGTATGCATGATATTTCTTCTCAGAGAACTGTTGCAGTGACTCGATTTCTGACCTGGTTTTTTTTCCCTCTTGCACAGACCCCAACGCACTCAGTGAGAAGAAAATTCAGGGGCTCGCGTGTCTCATCTGCCAAGCAGCATCGAGAAGCTTCGAGAATGCAGAGCGGGCGGTAACTTTCTGCAAAGAGATTTCTTTGGTAATTGCCTTGTTCTACCATTTGCAGGCAGCAACTCCAGCTCCTTCGTAAACTTCGATGAGGGAGTGGGGATCTTGGACATCCCTTTCTTTTTACGTACAGCTCTGCAGTTCTCTGTGTGACCAGTGGGCTTAATCCGTGGTACCATAGCTAAATTTATGCCACAAACTTGAAAAAAAAAAAAATAATGACAACCTTAAACACTTGCGAATCAGCGAAGAAATGTTGCCGAGAATTCTTAAATACACCCTCAGGGGATCAAAAAATGAAAGCATTTATACTCATACCTTGATATAATGAACCTTCATATAACAAAATATCGGTTATGATGAAGTGAAGAATACTGCGCTGTTGTCAGTTTGAGCTATTGATAAGTAGGTGCAAGCACAGCTTTCTGTGCCAGGTATTTAAAAAGCAAGCACTTTTCTTTGCAAGTCTTGTAACCAGAGTTACAAAACAGTGCAAAGCACTTTTCCACTATGCCAGCTTATGAAAAAGTTAGAAGGTAGGAACCTACCTGGCAGACAAATCAACAATGCCTTGACAAGACATCGTGCGTAGCAACAATGTGCCATAAACAAAGCTGTAATCGGTTAGTGCCGTCTGAGAGCGCAAAGTGAGTGAGTGGGCACTAGAGTGCAAACGAGCGCATCGAGGCACACTTGGTCGTTGTCATTTGTGCTGTTTTGTTACCGGCTCGCCCAACCTTGTGCCCCTTCATATGATACCTGCAGAAGATGGTGGAGAGTAGGTTCTTCATCGAGAGCCTGCTGAGCTCCTGCAACGAGCTATTTGGCTCTCGGTCAGAGCTGATGGGCCCCCTGGATGCGGAGCACATGCCAATGCGATGGGCACCCTACGTCACCTTTGTGGCCAAGCTCCTGCAAGCATTTGAAACTTCTGGCGCCGAAGCCGCCGATGCCATCGTTACTGGTGATAACAAGATGCTTCACAAATCCGGGAGGGATGCGGTATGCCGGCTGGCCTGTCTGCTTAGCAGCTGCTTCCAGATCATCTTGCGCCCTCCATCACTGGGAAGCATCGCTGAGGCAAGTTGAGGTTGTAGAGAGCATTGTGTGAATACAGTTTAACCTGGATATAACGAGATTGACTGATTCCCATAAAAATTCGTTATAAGGAGCATTTTGTTATATTCAGGTTCTGTAAGAAAATTCGAAATATAAAAGCACAAATTAAACACAAGCGGAAATGAAGGCAGAGCTAACCTAAAGCACTTATTTAGTGTTAAGAAACTGTGCTATCATTGCGACAGCAATTACACGGACACTCTTGGTGGATTTTTGCCGTCGCCGCCATGTTCTGTAACAAGTCCGAAGAGATTACATGCCCCTGTGCATCGTAAGTTTTACAAAAGCACGCGTGTGCTAGTTATTCTTTATTATTTATTCATGAAATACCTCGCAGCACCTGAGGGCATTATAGCGGAGGGGGGTTACATCAATCAATGACGTACATCATTGTACGCACACAAAATACATCAATAACTGAATACACCTTCGTTCACACATGTAATACAGTTATTTTCACACATGAATACATCTTCATTCAGCTTACAGCATGGGATTATAGCACACAGCATTGAATAAAACACATCTTTATTCGCACTATGTGCTTGTTTTACAGTTAGCTTATTCCCTGTTTAATTGTTCTAGAAAAAATGAATTGGCATACATGTTCGTTTTAGCTTGGTATTCCAGAATCTTGCAACTATGATCAAAAGGTTTTGATATGTAATGAGGTTTGAGTATTTAAATGTCTCTATTAGTTCCAGTTTTATTATTGTGAATCAAATAAAGATATTTCAATCTCTGTTCATGGCGGCGGTCAGAAAGACATTCCCATCCTAGCTCAGACTTCATTGCAGTGCAGCTCTTCCACCTTCCGTATCGTCCCTTGACGAACCTAGCACCACGATTCTGAATTTGTTCAATGAAGGTTACCTCAGGGGGGTCTCACACGATACAATGGTATTCCAAGATAGGTCTAATACAAGTAGTGTATGCCATGCATTTCAAATTCACATGCAAACATTGTAGGTTTCTTTGAATAAAATTAAGGCCTTACCAGCTTTCACTACGAGAGTGCCCACCTGGGGCCTCCATGAACACTCAGATGATAGTAGCACACCTAGATACTTATATGTACAATCTTGTTTCAACTGTACATTGTTGAGATGATACCACGACTGAAATGGTTTCATCTTTTAGTCAATGAAATATGTACACACTTTGTTATATTCAAATTCATTTTCCATTTCATACACCAGCTATGAATCAGTGATAAGTCTTTCTAAAGTTCTGTTACATCACCGGGATCGAAAATTTTCTTCTACACAACACAGTCATCTGCAAACAACCGTATAGAAGATGAAATTCCTGCAGAGATATTGTTGACATAAATTAAAAACAATAGCGGACCCAAAACAAAGCCCTGTGGGACCCCTGAGGTAACATCTGCATACTCGGAGCATTTTCCATAATAGTACGGTTTGTCTTCTTTGAGAAAGATATCATTCGATGCATTTTAACAGTCTTATCAATGTTCAGAGTGGCAAGTTTAAACAGTAGGAGTGAATGTGACACCGCGTCGAAGGCTTTCCGAAAATCCAGGAACACACCGTCAACTTGTCCTACAGTATCTACACCCAATATTACATCTTTATAAAATTCTACCAATTGTGTTGTGCAAGACAGCCCTTTGTGAAATCTGTGCTGCTCGTTGATTAGAACCTTATGCTTGTTCAAATGATTTATTTCTTTGTATAAAATATGTTTGAGTATTTTACACGGAATAGACGTAAGCGAAATTGGTCTATAGTTACCAACAATTTTTTTTAACCACCCTTATGTATCGATACCACGTGCGCAGTTTTCCAGTCTTGTGGTAGGCTACCTGCTGTCTCTAAAGATTTTCCAAAAGTTGCAAAAAAGTACATAGAAATTGGCCTCGCACAACGCTTGAGTACGCACGTAGAAATTCCATCTGAACCTCTATATTTACTCTCATCAATGTCCTGCAACAATTCAATTCCATTAACACTAAGCTTAATAGGAAGCATAAACGGAATGCTCATAATCGTTGGTTGATAATCACAGCTGTGTTTGGGTAAGAATACCAAGTGGAAGAAGTTGTTTAGACATGTAGCTTTATCTCCGTCATCCGTAATTGGCTCGCCATTATAATTCAACTCCTGTATTCCAAAGTACCCTGAACCACACTGTTTTAAGTACTTTCAAAACATTTTAGGATTTGATTTCATTTCGCTGCCCAGCTCAGTGAAGTAATCATCTTTAGCTTTTTCTATCTTTAGCTTATATACGTGGATGATCGACTTTAGTTTTTCTAAGTGAGTTACTGATTTCCTTTTCTTGATAAGTGCAAAGCGCCCTCTACCTTTTGTTGATAAGTTTTAATATGGGTGCTGTTATTCATGGCTGTTTGTGCTTTTTTAGCTGTGAAGAATCAAAATTAGAGATATATGCATTTGTTAACTGAAATAATATAGTCTTCAATTCGTACCACGTATTATGCACATTACCCTTCTAAAGAAGGCACTCGAAAACAGGGAACAAATTACGAAGTTTTACAGAAATAGCATCGTAGTTGCCCTTTTCGTAAAAGTAGATCCTCCTGCTCATAGGTAACTTCCCACACACTTTTCCTTTTTGGATTTGAGCAACAACAGCAAGATGGTTACTAATTCCTGGAATCACAGCAGAGATCAAATGAGGTGGCCCATTTCTTTCGCCTGGAGGGCACATGATAACATCCCCCATGTGTTAGAACTGCCGTCGAATGCTCAAACAGAAAGGAAACTAGATGTCTTGAACAAACAAAAGAACGCGCTGAGGGGGCGAGTAGCAGCGGCGAACTTTGATTTTAAGGGCGCAATTGCTGGCACGCGTGTTATCTCGGCAAGCATCAGTGTGCTTTCAACGCGAAGAGACTGTGAAAAAAGCACTTTTCTCTGGAGCGGCTGTAGTAGCTCACTCTAACGTCTTGGAGTTCCGCGATAGCGGATTCAAAAGAGTAGGATGCCAGCCTTACTTCGTATAACATTACAATTTATTGCTATTGCATTGATGGCATTTTATTCAATACACCGTCATGATGTTGTCTGAGCTAATCAGCTAATAACGATGGCTACGCTGTTGCGAACTTGCAACGCGGTGCAAGATGGAAGCGCGTGACAAGTCGACCTCTAAAGGTCTGCTGTTATCAGTGTGGTCTGAAAGGGTTTCGATAACCGCCTAATCTGACATCTCCTCAGTAGTAAGGACATGGTTGTCTACATTAAAGAACAATCTTAAAAAGGAGCAAAGGTGAACTTCGTCGGTGGCCACACCATGCAACCACGCACGGCATTGAAAACGGAGAGCGAACGACGCGGATACCGTGGAAAACTATTCGGTAAAGCGCCCTCCATAAACAGCGTGGTCCCACATGTGTACGTTACGCTTACCAAAAGCGTGGCACTGCCAATGCAAAAGTAGTTTTCTTTCTTTCTTTTATTTTTGTAAAGGAGGAGGAGGGTAGGCACATCCACACATGCGCCGCGGCAGCGAAAACGGCGGCAACGCCGGCTTGTGAAGGTACAGGCCTGCCTGCCCATCTCGCGCACACCTGTGCGCAATACTGAGTGCTCGCTTTCGCCTGCGAATTGCCGGAGCCATGAGCGCACTGCCGCCACGTCATGCTTCGTCAGCAGCTGTACAAGTGCAGAAGATGCTTGTGCCAAGGTGACAAAATGTTAGATTGTCCGTGGCGAGAACTTGTTTTATCGAAGATGTCTCCTCATCTTACTTTGTTACATAGAGGTTACAAATACATGTGCTTATATGGAGTAGCAAGGGGGAAACGAAAAACTTGTTTATATTTAGGAATTCCCTATATGGAGGTTCGTCCTAAGCAGGTTTAACTGTATCCAAAAATTTCTATTAACGAATGGCATACAGCAAAGCCCTGTTGATTTGGACTGCGCAAGACCAACGAGAATGTCCGAATTAACCAAGGGTGCGAACTATCGTGAGTATAAACAAATTAATTAAAAACTGTCCATCACATCGTCCAACTTTTATTTTAAAAAAGTCTGTGATTGCGGTTTGCTTCACGGAGGCAATGTGCGAAGTAGTCACAATTTTGCGAAGTTCCTGCAGGTGGCTTTGTCCGCACTTACTGTCTGAGGAAACCATATATATGTCCTCTAAAACGACCAACACATACGCAACCTCCGATATTGTGTGGCGTGTATGCTCGTCTGCATCACTTGAATCTTCATCAGCCAATTCCCGTTCGCCATACAAGACTTCGACGATGATATCGATGTTAGTCACTGTGCCGGCCACGGCAACACTGCTGTCAATTGCGACGTAATCTTCGAAGAGCACATCAGCTGGCATGATGCTTACATAGCGGCCGTCTTGTGTTTAGCCTGTTTCTTCGTCGGCCACCACACCTGGGTCAGCAGCGTAATGCACGAAGCCGCTATGCCTAAACCGGTTGGCGACTACTTGAGGTGGTGTGTTGTTCCACACGTATGTGAGCATGTGGATTGCGTTTAGTAGGCTTACTTCATACTGCTTCCCTGTCTCCATGCAGAGAGACATCCGCGCGAGTACCTTCCGTCAATAGCGGCTTTTCACAAATGATTCCTTGACCCATCGGCTGTAGGAAAGCGGTTGTGTTCGGAGGCAGGAATAGCAGTTCAATGTTGTTGAGACCGAACACCTTCATGTGCGCTCTACAATTGTCCAGTACAAAGAACACCTTCCGAGCCTTGGCCGCAAAGCGGAAGTCGAGTTGAAGCAGCCAGGTTTGAAAAAAGTTTGGCAGTCATCCAAGCCTTTCTATTAAACCGGTAGCCAACAGGCAGCAGCTTAATATTATAAAAACATCTCATCTTCGCAGCCTTGCCTATGACCAGCAGCGGCAGCTCCTCTGTGCCGGTTATGTTAGCAGCGAGGAGAATCGTCACACGCTCTTTAGTTACATTTGTGCCGACACACTGGTCCCCCTTAAGAGCGATTGTCTTGTCAGACAGAGCCTTAAAGAATGGTGCTGTCTTATTAGCTTTGAAAATGTTGGACGGTTCGTACATAGAAAGGCGCGTGTATAGTCAAGTTCCTTAGTCCTGCACAACACTTTCGTCAACGGCACCTCTTTCACTACACACGTTGTGGAACACCAGTCCGCGTCGCTTTTTGAAGCGATCGAACCACCCTTTTGACACATTGAAAAATTCAATGTTCACGGTCAGTCCAAACTTCTTTGCTTGTGCGCAGATAAGGGGGCTGCTGAAAGGCAAACGCGCATAGCGCAAAACGGCAATCCAGCGCAACAGCGCTTCTTCTAGCTTGGGGTGTGCTGCCATTCGAAGCCTCTTCCTCTTATCTTTGCCATCATACACTTGCATAATTTGGTCTTTGTTTTCAACGTAACTGCTCAGCCTGCTTTTATTCACGTTAAACTTCTCCATGACTTCTTTTCAAGATGTTCCCACTTGCAATGCCTTCAGTATTTTCACCTTCGCAGCCAAATCTATTGCTTCGTACTTCCCCCTTTTCGCTGCAGGAACTGGTGCGACTAGGGTCGCAGGAGGCGCAGGGGAGCCATCCTGGTGTTGCTTGGGCAGTGGTGATGCATGTGCACACGAAGTAAAGAACGAGCTTGGTGATAAAAAACAGTGAAAGCACAGTGACAAAAATGAAATAAAGAAAGCCCACAAACTTTTCAAAACAAACAAACAATAAGGCTGCAGATGGCACTGATCACGCACAAAGATATATCGTTTAAAAGCAACGACACAGTACAGGTGAACAATCCCACTCAGCCATCACTCACACGTGTTAGATGCACAAGAAAAAAGGAGAGGCAAATCCGTCGGTTGCCTGTTGCTGATGACAGCAGTGATGCACTGCCTTTCATTTTGGTTGTAAACCAGCGCCATTTGGGATTTTTTTTTTTTTGAGGGGGGGGTGCCTCTGAGATGCATAGCTAACTCCTACCCATGAAGGAAGTTACGAATTTCGGAGGCTAAAGTCCGATCACGAAGTTGTTTAGGCGCACTGGCGATTTGGCCGGCAAAATCCACTGTTGCTTCTCGTCCGACTGCGGTCGGGAGTTCGAATGAACCGGAGCATGGCTTAATCTGTCCGAATTAGTTTTCAGTCGTAGAACAATGTACATATTAATTGGAACCAGACGCCGTGGCCAAATTAACCAAAATTCTAAATTAATATGGTCAAATTCAGGAGATTTTACAGTAGCTTCTATTTAATTCTGTGCTTGAATATTTTAAAAATTGTGTAAAATTTGAAGCAAGTGTCCCCCCTCTTCCCTACAGTGAAAGGTAATCTTGCAAGATTCGGAGGAAGGCCCTAGTTTGGCCACATATCAAAATTCAATGTAGGGGAAAGAAGAGCCACTAAATATAGAGATTACACACATATGGTTCTAGTGAATTGCTATATTGAATAGACATGCGTTCATTGTTGATACTTACCCTCATCTGGCGAATCAAACCATTGAATGACTCATTGAAAATGGCAGGAGAACGAGGCCGTTTGCCAAAGTTATTGTTGCATATTTTAAGTACACCAAAAATAGAGAGGCCACTCACTCTGCATTCTATGGTATTCGAAGTACCCAATACTTAATACATTTCAGATTATCAACGCTTATGGAGAGACTCCTAAAAAACATTATATTGCAAAATTGAAGGAGCACATATTTCTTGTTTAAATTATTGAACTACCAAGAAACATGCAGCATAAGCTCTTACAAGACTATTGATGCTGTACTAATACAGATGAAGGTGATTCTTCTAGAAGCTCCAGTGTCATTTTAAAGTGAAGGCATTTTCAATCTGCAACATGCTTGTCATGAGATTCGTGACATTAGTTCATCAGAAACAGTTGAATTTTTATGTCTCAGTTTAATTCAAAATGTAGTGACAAAAGACCATCTCGAATTCTGAAGTAACCGCTGTATTTCATTGTGCCATAGCAAAATATTTCGTAGGGTGTCATTGCTTATATAAGCTTAACTTAGTTTACATAACTGTAATGTTTTTTGTCGGTTAATGTTAATTGTAATGATTTTTGGTAGTGTTTGTTCCAAATAAAATATTTTTCAATTCTACGTTTTAAAAATGGCTGCATTACTATTTGAAAGTTATTCAAATAGTTTCAATTTTAATTCATTTTCAATTATATTTACTATTCGCATTCATTGAGTTAACCACTCTGTTATTCTACATTACAAGTTATGGCCAGCTCAGTTTTTTGAAATCAAAAATATTGAGCATAGTTTCAGAGATCCATTATCGAATTTCTAGACCGCAATGCAAAGTAAACTGAAACTGAACGCACCGGGTGCGCCGAAGGCAGTCCTTGTGCTCCTTATGGCTAACTTCCCTTAGGGTAACAGCAGCGAGACGTGAAGGCAATCTGGCTCTGTTTCGTGTGAACTTGTACTTATGCACTTTGACCATCGCGCAGATGTCATCTACATTCCAGCGCTCATAAAGCTAATTTATCTTCTCGCGTGAGGGGTATACACCACAGCTGGTACCATGCTAGAATACCGGGAACCGGCCATCGCGAGTATGAGATATGAAAAGCCCTAATATTCGAGTGTTGCACCTTTCGGGAATTCAAATTTTGAATAATCAGATAACTGGTGCACATCATGCGCGAAGGACTATTGGTCAGCATGCTCTGCTAGAATGACACAATGTTTTTCTCACGATGCGTCATCATTCCGGTTACACATGAACACCCGGTGCGTTCAGCCTAGGTTTCTCCCTCATCACAGTCTGGAAATTCGACGATGGATCCCTGAAACTACGCGCAATACTTCTGATATTCAGAAACTGGGCTAGCCATAACTGGTGATGTAGGACAAATTAGCCATATAAACAACCACCTTAGTATTGACAGTGATGGAAGTGCTGCTGCAATTGCTCCTAACTGCTCCAAAAGAAAATTGTAGCTCCATGCTGCTCCAAACAGTAATTTTTGTTAGTAATTGCTTCAAACTCACTCAGAAATGGTACTGAAAGAATGAGAACGACAAGCTTTTGCTGTTTAACCAGCTCATAACTCCTAAAGAAACCGAAAAGAATCTGCGTATCATCCCAGTGTGTTACTTGTGTACAGCATTATCGGCTGTCATCTCATTTGTGGGACAAAAATTAACATATTAAGCATATAGCTCATTTGGCTGGTTTTTACTTTTTTTTTTATCGGCTAGACACGCAGGGTGATGTGGTGAAATGTGAAAATGTGAGGATTACTTTTATCTCATACCGATTATTTACTGCTTATTTGGCAACATTTATATGAAACTGTGGTTACATCTAAAATGCGGCGCTCAAATTTTTCGTTTTGATTCGGTATATGCCACAAATGCTAGTACTTTAAATTGTAGCTCATTCCGCAGCATATTTGTGACAACCTGTCATTCATTGCTACAGGAAATTTATATTGATTGTTGTCTACTGAATACATTTCATAAGAGATATTAATATTTGTGAGGTGCTTTGACAATGCTCTGAACTTCAATTAATGTATGGCAAATTTATTATCTGCTCCCTAAAACGAGAATAGTTGCTATATACTAGCATTTTTTTTCTGCTCCAAAAACACCAAAGGCTGCTCCAAAACAGTACTTTTTCTGCTCCAATCTGTTGTCCAAAAGTAAAAAGGGACTTCTATCACTGTATTGATAATAAAAAAGTTATTTGAGATATTTTTCTTTATTATTCATTTTTGAGTGATATAATCAGTGGCAAACTCTTTCTGCCTCAGCCTAGAAATTTTCTTCGAAGACGGCAAAGTGCCCGACTATTGTAGTTTTTGAAGGGAAAATCTGGATTTCTTGAAAGAAACACTGTATATGTTGCTGAAGGTTGGGTTTCTATCACAGAGTGAGAAAAATCGTTTAGTTTTTGACACTCCGCCCCACGGCTCAGTTTGAGCATGAAGAAAAGCGACGACAGCAAAGATGGGGAACAGAATGAGCTCTCATTCTGTTGCCTGTGTTGCCCCTTTTCTTCGTAATGCACCATAATGCACCAATTGGCCCAATCTGGGGTACTAAAAATCTGCATCTGCCTTGTTGCACTCGGCTCCTAAAGACCCCCACATCACAGGCTGCAGTCGGTGCATTTACTGTGGTAGAACGCATTCTTCGTCGTGTTGGGTGGAAAGTCATTATTATCATCAGCCTAACTAAGTCCACAGCAGGGCAATAACCTTTCCCATATTCCGCCAATCAACCCGGTCCTGTGCTTTCTGCTGCCACGTTATAGCTGTGAACTTCTTAATGTTATCTGCCTACTGCCTCCCCTATGCATGTTTGCCTTCTCTTGGAATCCAGTAAGTTACCCTTAATTACCCACAGTGATCCTGCCTACGCACTACATGCCTGGTCCATGTCCATTTGCTCTTCTTGATTTTTTCAACTATTATATCCTTAAGCCCCGTTTCTTACTGGACCCATCCTGCTCTCTTCCTGTCTCTTTAAGGTTACACCTATCAATTTTCTTTCAATCGCTCGCCGCATTGTCCTCAATTTTAATTCTCTTTGTGGGTGGAGAGTGTGAACTCCTAAATTATTTTTCTCATATCATGGTATCAGTATACACCGTTTCACAGACCTGCCGCCATAGTTCTTTCTGGGCTGCTCTAAAGAAGTGTGCCCCCCTCCAAAAAAAAAAAAGCACTGCCCAGGTTGTGACATACGTTTTTGTACTCCTGTGCACATCCCAGCATGGCGGCGTTCTTTTTTTCCTATGAAAGGGTCTATAGCAAAACTAAGTTCTGATTTAACTGACTTAATCAAATCTAGCTGCTTTTGGGGCATGATCATGCATTTTAAAATTAAAAAAAGATGTTTTTTCGGTATTTTTTCCCTACTAACTTTATGTTTATTGCAACTGTAGTGTTTCCACACAATAATGTTAAAAAAAATAAAGCTCTAATGAATTCTCATCTCCATAAAAAGCGATTTGCAGCTCAGTTCTTGCTTCGTCCCGATATTGCCACGTGTGTCTTTGTGCTTGGAACCCTTTCCATGTTTATTTAGTTCATTCCTACTGCCACCCACAGATGGAGTGTCTGAGATTGGGCATGGCAGCCGCTGGCAAAGCCATTCAGCGCATGCACCCACACCTGATGTACAAGCTGATGACTCGCGTGCGCGACGCCTTCCTCGAAGATGGAACGACGGTGCGCGTGCGCGGGATCCTGCTTGAAGTGATCGAGCTGCACGGTTCGGAGTGGCAGCTGACGCCCGCCCAGCAGATGTATTACTATCCCAGCAGGCCTGTCCAGCGTCGTGAATGAACACCCCTGTCGCAGCATTCAGAGATCCCCATTCAAGCTAGTCATTTGTCTGAAAGAATCACCCAGAATGAGCTTCTTGAGTTGACTGCAGACATTTAATTTTACACACATTTTTTTCTTTGTGACAGAGATTAGTTTAGAGTCACAGCTTTGGGAACTGGAAATACAATATTCTGTCTAAATAGTTCATTTTACATCGTATTTCATCAAAAATGTGCTGCTGCAGCTGGTTACCTAGGCCGTCTCTCGTTGCAGCGTGATGCAGAAGTAGTATTACTTCTAGTCACAGAGGAACTGCTAAAAAGGAGCGATACAGTTAACTGTGTCATTGAAAGGGACTTATTAGTGTGAATTGCAGAACTTATACACCAAACAGTACAACACATACCTTATTATAGTTATCTAGTGTTTATTGCGTATCAGCTTGGAACTCGCTGGTTTGTAGATAACGTGTCTTTACACAATAATTAGTATGATCGAGTGCCCAAGCATACATAATATTGAACTGCTCATAGCTGAATCGCTTACGTGCACACAATATTGTACTGAAACGAAATGTCAGTCATCCAAAGCAATCAGAAACAGACATTTTCTCTGTACGTGAAATGTTTCATCGTAGTATGTGCAGGAATTTTCCGAAGACTGTGGCTAAAACCGTTTCAACAATTTCACTTTCATTGACAACAGCTGCTATATCAGCGGGCCAAAAATGTGGAATTATTTGTTTGTTGTGTTTGTTGCGTTGTCAAGTTTTCACAGCAGAAGGTATCCCGGTCTATGTTATGCACCGAGTTCTGGTGACACCACCTTATTTGCCTCAAAATTTGAGCAAAGCTCCACATTTTGTCATTTTCAGTTATAATTGACAAGCTAGTTTTATTTCTTTTTTGATTGTATAAAGCTATCTTTTCTTATTGAATTATCTAGGTTTTATGAAATTTACATTTGACTACTCGTGAAAATGGCAACATCATTTACAAGTGTGAAGGATGGCACGCACGGGTGTAGTCTTTAAAGCGATGTAAGCCTTTGGTCTGCAATTATATTTACTGCTGAATAAAGTTCCTTTGATGCAGATTTTGTGGTGTGCTTAATTTTTGTGTTTTTTATCTTTTTGTATGTGTCACAAGCAATGTCTGTGCATGAATGTACATAAATTAATGCTTTTTATATGCTGTCAAATTTCCACATAGTGATCATGCTCATAATTATTATAATGGTATATAAAAAATACATATATAATATTGTTTACTGTTAAAGTGGCTTAATTGCATTACTGTAATAGCTCTTCTTTTGGGAACGTTTCCCCTAGATACAGTGATATTCTCTTTTCGTGAAATCAGTTTCATGCATTTCTTTTTCGTAGTGGCAGATTCACTTGAATAGTGCGTGGCTGTTATTTCTTTTTGGCATCGTAAAAGTAGCGCTATGCCTCATCACTTCTGACAACCCTGGAAAGAAAGATTCACTCGCTCTGGAGCGATTCTTTCAAGACGGAGCATGCTTTTAACTCGGCGATATTTTTGTTCGTTCCTTGCAATTAAGGGCAAATAATTCTCTTTTCATCCTCAGATCTTCTATGAAAATTCACTGAACTGAGCTACGAGATATACCACGTAATTTTGAAGCTCTTCAGTGGTCTATCCACTGCTCTCAAGCTGATGTGCGCAAAATTTTCCCAACATTTTTGTTCATTCGTTAAATTGACGGGCACCCAAAACTAGACTTGCTATGTGTGGACATTTCTTGCTTTTTCTATAACGAGAAAAGTGCACATACCCGGGAGTTTTTCCCATAGCAACATCCTCGTGAGCGGTGCTTGACATTTGAGCACTTTGTGAGGCAACTGTTCAGAGCAAGAAACACAGTAAGGGCCACGAGTTTTTCGCTTCAGTCGGCCGTGACAGAAATGTGGTGCATGTGAAACTGATTTCCCCAAAGAAACACTGTGCCCAGAGAAAACCTCCCCGGTAGGAGCCTCTGGATGCTGTCAACTCGACGAGAGTTGTGCAGCGCTCACCCAACTAGAAAAATATGCGCTATGACGGCACTACCCAGCACACTGCTATTTCAGTTAATTTTTGGTGACCCCTCATGCATAACGGGAAACGCAACATAGCTGGCGTGATGCATCGAACAGCATGCATAGTTCATAATAAAAGAAAGGCAACAAAAAGAAACAAGTTGGAAAATGAATGCATCGTGAATCAATAAAAAGGACTGCCAGCCTGTGTGAGAACAGAATGACAAATAACAAAGATCACTGGCGGCGCTGCAGGAAACCTTCCTGTGGATCCTAAAAAGCAGATGCCATTTTCCATGGGTCATAGGGCATAGCAGCTGTGTCGATATGAAGCATACTAATCTGTCTTCACCGTTCAGGTAAGCAAACGTTACGATACATGTATCCGCTCAAAGAACCCTTGCTTGATCCTGCTGCCGTGCCCATGGCTATTGTGTGAAATAATCTGTGAAAAGTCGTCTTTCCTGTCAAGGTTGTTATTGCATTCTAGGGATGTAGAAACTAACCCGAGACCTGACTTATCCCAGCTTTCGAAGCAAATCCAGCAGCTCGGTGAAGACATTAAAGAAATAAAAAAATCCCCGACTCGCTTTCATTGAAGATAAACTAGATCAAGTGACAGTTCTTGAAGGAAAAATTGCCTGTTGTACGAACCTTTTCAGTAGACTGCAAGAATCTATTACAGCTATGGAACGCAAGTTAGACGAGTTAGACAGCCTTTCTAGATGGTCAAACTTAATTGTCTACGGATTCCCAGAGGACGGCGAAGGCAATCAAAAAGATTTTGATGCTGAAATCAACAAAAAAATCCTTTAAAACGGTCCTAAACTGGAGCCGGTGGCCATAGAATGAATTCATAGATTAGGTAAAACAGCCACAAACAAGATGCGACCTGTGATATTGAAACTCCTAGATTTCCGTGACAAAAATAAAATTCTGCAAAATTGCTCCAAACTTAAGGAATCGTCGTTTGCGATTGGACAGGACTTTTTACCTCGGGTTCGCGAAATCGGGCGACATATATGGAATGCAGCTAAAATAAAAAGAGCAACTGGCGATAAGGTTTCTCTGGTATTTGACAAACTAAAAATCAACAATGATTTATTTAGCTGGGATGAGGATTCGAATTGCATTCAACCGGCTTTCTGCAGTTCCCATAAAAAAAAAAACGCCGAAGCAGAAATGTGGACCATGCATCCTCGTAACAACACCCCCAGGCAAGAAATAAAGTTTGCTAATATACATGCGCGCAGCATCCAACAAAAACTAAACTGGTTGGAATCCTTTTTACTTAGTTTTAAACCAGACTTTGTCGCCTTAACAGAAACATGGCTAACGAGTGATCTTAAAGACTTCGAGATAACGCCGCCAAACTGCGCACTTTTACGCAAAGATGGAAATACACATGGCAGAGGCGTAGCTATCCTAATAAACAAAGATATCCCTTTCACGCCCCTTCCGGATGTTGAAGGGGTTGAAGCTATCTTTTGCAAAATACACTTTGTATCCTGCCATGTCGTTGTCGGCTGCGTGTATTGAAGTCTTTCATCAAGCAGTGAAGTTTTAACATCATTATGCACCTACCTTTGCCGCTTTGCTATTGGAACCAGACTAATCTTGGTAGGCAATTATCTACCAGATATCAACTGGCACACATTGCAACATCACTGCACCTCGTCTGATATAACTTTTGACATCATGTTGGCCCTCAATACGCATCAAATCGTGAAACAAGCTACTCGTGTACAAGCAATTCTGTAAACATACTTGACCTAGTTTTCTTGACGTATCATGTTCCTCCAGATATAGTCCATGTCGAACTACTAGATGGTATATCATATTGCCATATATAGCGACGTGACAAAATTACCATGTAGTGGCTTGTTCGATCCCAGTTCATGGACCTGTAACACCTTCCAAGTCGCTTGTCACTTATCTTGATTTCAAAAATGCCGATGATTCCATTGATTTATATGTGGGGTTTAATGTCCCAAAACCACCATATGATTATGAGAGACGCCGTAGTGGAGGGCTCCAGAAAATTTGACCACCTGGGGTTCTTTAACGTGCACCCAAATCTGAGCATACGGGCCTACAACATTTCCGCCTCCATCGGAAATGCAGCTGCCGAGTACCTTAGCCACTAGACCACAGCGGAGGGGCACCGATGATTCTAGAATAGTCACTTATATTTCCTGCGAATATTATTCTTTTGAAGAGATAGCTAATAATCCTGGATTAGACATAAAATTACTATGACAGAGATTCAAAACTATTGTATTCTTTTTTATAAATAATTTCATACCTAGTAAAATAAAAAGAAACAAAAAAGCACAACCCTTGAATAAACCATGAAACTATACACGCCAAATGCAAAGCAAAACGACTCAGAAAAATGTTAAAAAAGAAACCAAACCATGAAACTCGCTTATCGCTCACTTCAGCTATCACTTTTGTGAAATCGAAAATAAAGGCCGGAAAATCGTTTTATCTCTCTAATACCCTAACGAACTTTCTAAAAATTCACCCTAAATGTTTTGGAATTATCTTAGCCCTAAAAGCCAAGAAGAGGATTCCATGTCTCAATAAGGAATTAAAGAAAAAGCCAACTTAATGAACAACTACTTTAAGTCAATTTTCACTGATGACGATGGGATCCCTCGCCATATTTACTCCCACAATTCGGATAGAATAGATGACATTTCCTTAAACAAAACAGGAATCCTTAATTCATTGTTGAAATTGGACTGTAAAAAGAAAGCCAGACCTGATGACATACCTAATGAATTTTAAGACGGTATGCTGAATGGATGGCAAAATATTTATTCCTAATATTTGGGAAATCATTAACAACTTGTGCTCTTCCAAGCAAATGGAAAACTGCTAAAGTAATGCCTGTTTTCAAAGGAGGTAACAAAATTGATGCTTCCAACTTGCGTCCTGTTTCGCTGACCAGCACAACATGCAAGTTGCTTGGACACATCACCCTTAAACACATTACTACTTATGTCGAAGAAAAACACTTTATCACCATTCCAACATAGTTTTAGCGAAGACCTTTCTACAGTAACTCAGTTAACTGAATTAGTACACGAAATAGCACAAGCCGTTGACAATCAAAAACAGACAGATCTCATACTCCTCGACTTCTCAAAGGCATTTGACCAGGGGTCACATAAAAAACTAACAATAAAAGTCGAAGCAGTATTACATAAAGGGGCAGTTAATAACTAGATCAGTACTTAACTATCAAATCGAACACAATTTGTTGAAATTAATCACCGAAAATCTTAAATAACCGAAGTTACATCCCACATACCTCAGGACAGTGTCTTGGCCCCCATTTTATTTCTCATATTTATAAATTACCTACCTGCATCTTTCAATACAAACATACGGCTTTTTGCCAATGACTGTATAATATATAAAGAAATTAACTGTTCTGGCGACCACGTGACCCTTGAAAATGATCTAAAAATCAGTATCCCGATGGCGTATGAAATGGCAGATGACATTAAACTTGGATAAATCAGCTTTGCTCCGAATAAGCAGGAAAACATTAAATCTGAATTTTCCTATACTATCGGGGACACTCACCTAACTCATGTTACGGAACACAGGTATCTTGGATTAATCATATCTAATGACCTGAAATGGGAGGCACACATAAACCATGCAACATCATCTGCAATAAAAAGAATTTTTTTTTCAGGAGAGGCGCCTTAATTCAGTACCGCACGCTACGAAGCTACCTGCCTATAACATTTTGTTAGACCAGTGCTTGAGTACTCTAACCTCGTTTGGTTCCCATCTATGAAAAACTTAATAAACTAGAAAATGTGAAAAGGAAAGCCAATCAGGTTTATTTTCAATAAATACCGTACATCTCACTCCTCATCTGCATTAATGCAAGAATCAGGAATACTGACGCTCAGTTACCATGCCGAAATTGCCCCCCAAAAAATGCTGTTCCAGATTTTTAAAAATAAGCTTCGTATTGATAGGAAAAAATACCTATCTCACCCAGAAACTAGGCCCTCTCATCATAAGCACCTCCAATTTCTTGAAGAATACTTGTTCAAAACTGACTGTATTGAATTCTTGTTTTTTGCACAAGCCATCAAATTACAGAATAGTCCGCCTACATACATAACTACCTGTAATAACAAAGATAACTTCCTGTCACTTATTGAAAACCACTTATGTGTTTCTCAAACGTGAACTCTTTGTATAGTACTAACCTTACTATATTGCTTTATGTGATATCATTTTCATCCTGTAATGAGCAACTCACACATTACTTATGTATACCCTTCCTTTATGATTATGACTTCTTTTTCATGTCGCATCTTAGCAACCTTTGATGAATGTTTTTTTTTTACTTTCCAGGTTTGTTTGTTAAATTTTACATGCAATTTTCTTGTCAACTCACCATATTGTTATCTGTAAATTGAACACTCATGTATATTTTTATTTTGCGTATGCCCTTCCTGCGAAAATCCCCGTTCGGGATTGGCAGTATGTCTGAAATAAATAAATAAATAAATAAATAAAGTGAGCCATCAAGGTGCATGAACTCGCTGCTGAAGCATGTCTCAACAATCGCGATGAAAACTATGCAGGGGGAAGGGTGATGCAAGTGCATGGTCACCTTGAGAACTTTCTCCTTGCTTGTTTGAGAGCATTGGCTCACTTTTGATAAGATCACGTAATTTTAGAGCACTGTAAAAGAGCTCTGCTCTGACATGCAGCGCAAGAATACTCGAATCGGCCCACGGTCATGTCCTCGATGATGATGATGATAATATGTGGGGTTTAACGTCCCAAAACCACTATATGATTATCAGAGACGCCGTAGTGGAGGGCTCCGGAAATTTAGACCACCTGGGGTTCTTTAACGTGCGCCCAAATCTGAGCACACGGGCCTACAACATTTCCGGCTCCATCGGAAATGCAGCCGCCACAGCCGGGATTCGAACCCGCGCCCTGCGGGTCAGCAGCCGAGTACCTTAGCCACTAGGCCACAGCGGCGGGGCACGGTCATGTCCTCCTCATCGATTACATAATTTGCCAATACATGAATGCGTGATATGTATACACCCTTTTCATAATCTGCAAGTGAACTTCCCTGGGCTGCGCACTCACCCAAATAATTTTGCGCTTCCAAGTGGAGATGACGACCTAGTTGCACGGGCTGGTGCACGTCTATCATGCGAGTGAATGTCAAGAGAGCCTAGTTAACATTTTTCACATCATAGTTCAAGTGAGCTGCGCTAGAACACACTGATTGCTAAAGTGACCAGCCATCCGATGTTGCGATAACTACATCGCAGAAAAGTCAGCTTCACAATTGCCAAACGGGTCTATTTTCACGGTCTCTGTGAAGGAATTGTGAATTGCCTGTTACCTGCTGCACTGTAGCACTTGGCTCATGTTCAAGGAGCCTGAACTACTGACCGGCAGCATTTTCAGATCGTACTCAAAAAGTGTCGCAGGGCACTTGTACTATTCCATGAATTTTTCTGCTTTAGCACAGACTGCAGACTGAGTGGTTCTTAGTTTCTTTACTATTTTGTAGGTTTCCTCTCTATTATATTGTTACTGGCAGCATTAAGTGGTTATAGATTGCTGACAGATTCAAACTGCACAATTCCCCCTTTCCTTAGTGCAGGGTAGCAAATCAGGTGCTCCAATTTCTGGTTAACCTCCCTGCCTTTCCCTTATTTTAATCTCTCTCTCTCTGGAGCTAAATAACACCGGTACTTTTGTTTTCACCCCCTTCAGTTCGGCTCACATCTGGGTAACTTTAACTTGAACACGTAGATCAGAGCCAATATTGTGTTCGTAGACCAAATTTGTTCCTGAATGGCATGGTTGCCTCGAGTTGCACATACCGGTGTTGTGCTAAAAAAATTTGATGTCTCGTTTCAATACTTGAGCAGCTGTACATTTTCCTGTTTAGGGACTGCAATTGTTTCAGCAGCCCATTCTTAATCCCTCGTGAACTTCCTTTTCATGGGGGGCAGGCTCCTGTGTCAGTCATATTACTTGGGCAGCATGCGTGCTCCTCTATGAATGCTAGGATCTAGTTGCAGACCGGGAACTCTTGTTCTTTCATCGGGACTTCTAAAATTACCGGTCTGCACGTTTAACACTTATTGCGCCTTGGCTTAGGTTGTCAGTCAATGTCTGCGATTTGTTGCCGGCATTGCTGAAGAGCACAACCTGATCTGCAAGCCGAATTCCCGAGACATTCTCCAGCAATCTGTCTTGATTACCATTCGTTCTAAATGATGTGGAATTTCATTGATATGCATGCATGTACTATTGGTGTCGAATGAAATCCAAACAGCGTCAAGCATATGCAGTGGTGTACTGCATGCCGTCCAGTTATCACAGTTACCTGCCTCAGCAGGACTGAGCCTATATGCGTGCCTGTCCATGGCGATAACTGGATGGTGCGTACTATACCACCAGGAATGTTTGCCGCTGTTCAAGTTTCATTTAAGGCCGATACTAGTACATTAGAGCATGTATATAAATTTCTGGAGCTTGTAATGATAGACATATTTCTCAGGATGTTTCTACGATTATGAAATCAGTCAGCATCCATGTCCCTTTACTTGTAGCATAGCTTGTCGAAGGATGAACAACATTTTTGCTACCTTCAGCATAAATTTGTAGGCAGACTAAAACGCACAGCATAACGCTTCGCTCGTGTGTCCGCAGAAGCCTTAACTGTTCATCAACAGTGTTGTGAAGCCATGCTCTAAGGATGGTGCTGAGACTCTTAACAACGATAGGTGTACATCGCAGTCTGATATTATTCAACCAGTCACACGTTTATATTTTTTTATTGTACTAACTGCCAGCATGTTTCTATCCAGGCGCTGTGACACACATGTAAGATCGTCAAAGGGCAAAGTTTTCTCTCGCATTTTTTGTTCACTACAAAGACCCTGTGTGCTAATGTTGGATTGCAGAGACTTGACATCACACTGGTTACTGAATGAAGATTTAATTTTGCACTACAAACATGTTAAGTGCATAGCTATTTGACAGGGTACACAACTTTTGCCCAGTGTGGGTGCTCAATTATGGTTCTGCAAAATATTAGTTACACATTACGCAAGCCAGATTTGTGTCTCGATATTCACTACTCACCTATTACAGTGCACTGAATCCTATGTAGTGTGATAACACACTGTACCTTTGACAGCTGCAAGCCTAGTTGCGAGCCTATTTTGATGTTTTTCCTTTTCTCCCGCGTAATAAATGCACCCGCTCCATACATTCACTCTTGTCTTGCAAAGAAAGTTGTGGCGCCTTCGTGCACGTTGATTTCTCCCGTTTTTTTATTTTATTTATTATGATAGGCCCTTTCGCTCCAACATTTCTTCGCCCGCTGCCGCGCGAAGTTCTTAATTTTTCTTTTCGCCTATGCTCAGTGCATCCTGTCTCTTTGAGTTATTAGTGCGCCACAACGAGATTCATGAACGATGCGAGTGCAAGACGACGGGGCACTAAAGCACACAGTGAGCGAAGGTCACGAAACTGCCGGCGCTAACCAACAGTCGTTTCCTGCAATATAATTTGCTGTCGCGAAGGGCCATCCATTTCTATTACGTCGAAGGTTTCCAAAAAACTAGAGAAAAAAAACTGCTTGTCGCCCAGAGAATGAACGGGACGATTTCAATTACCCGGTGGCGCCCCTGATCCTTGCTTCAGTTACAATTCACTCTTCAATCTTGTTATCCCTACGCAGTTCAAGACACCAACATTGTCATGAGTAAGAGCCCTTCAGAAGAAGACAACAAAACTTTGCAATCGTTGGAAACTGCAGGGGTGCGCACACCATAACCCAAGTCGTAATCAGGAGGCAAGCAAGAACACGCTGGCATTGTCAGTGTGGACTGAGAAGCGAAAGGTTAGATTGCCAGCTGATGCACTGGTGACGGGAGAGGCGGACATTCCAGCCTGCTACTGGAGATGCCAGCGCTCCGAGGTGTGGTCAGCATTCGAGTAAGGCTTCGCAGGGAAGCATCTAACGCACCCAACAAGTAAAGTAAAACCTCACTAATTTGAAGTCACTGGGCCCATGAGAAATCTTCCAATTAAGTAGCTTTTCGAATTTACAGAACACCCAAAAAATGGGAGGCAAGGAACTTGCAATCATTCAAAGTAATTAGGGCTGATCGTTTGCTGTGCCGGCTAGTTTGTGGCTTCTAACAGTTATGTTTTCCGCAATGCCTGATCTTATTTTTTGCCGCAAATATGGAGGAACGACGGGCCTCACAGCTGGCATCAGGAAAAAAAAAAATCGTAATGCTGTCGTAATCAACTTGAATGTGCGCCTGCGGAAAACAGGATGTGCTTCACCGCAATGCAGTAGTGACACCCGGGCAGCATGTCGCTTGCTCCTCACTGTGTCAGCATGTCATGATGTGACCATTCGCCCATTGTTTCTGGTAAAATAGAGAATTTAATAATGGCTCGTGCGACGAAATTCACGATATGATTTAGCTGGACAACATGATCATTGAAGCCTTCAAACTTAGTTTTCGAAGTAGGCGTTGCAGGCAAGAACTTTGTCAGCAGTACAAGTGCGCAAGTTCTTGCGGAAATCGGAGGTTTGCATACACTGTCAATCCCGCCAAACTGTCCTTTATTAAATTTCTTTACAATAACAGAAAGAATGGGTAAATCATGACTGACACACTGACGTAGCGAGAAACATGCGATATGCTGCCCACGCGTCATCGCTGTATTGCAGTGAAGCATGTCTTGTTTTTCGCAGGCGCACGCATTGGTTGATCACGAGACCGTCTCCCCCCCCCCTCCCCTTTTCGTGCTATAAGTCGCGGGGCTGGGGTGTTTTGAGCTGCCCCTCATTATTATCGCTACGTTGCATTGCCTCATGGCTCTTAAAGGCAATAGTTTCCGCGGATTTGCAGCGAAATAGGGATCGAGAATTGGCACATGGCACCCTAAGTTTTCTAATTAACCGGAATGGTACTGACCGCCGCTTCAAATTTTCCGCTCCGACATACAATTCAAAATACGGGCCCGTGAAAATATTTCGAATGAAGCGGGATTTCAAAACAACCAAGTTCGAATTAATGAGGTTTTACTGGACGTTTTTTAAGTGAGCCCCCTTCTGCAGCAAACCACTGAAGGCCATCCCCGGAGCGCCACATCACCGATGAAACACGTCAGGTCAACAAGCAGACGGCTACGTTAGACCTAACGAGTCAGAGACGCAGCAGAGCAGACTGCCCGCTTGTGTACACGCAATGGCTGGCTCACCGGTTTGGAAAAAAGACACCAATTAATGATGTCAGGAGCCACGGTGAACGACTGGATGAGTTTAGCAGCAGAGGAGACTTGGACGCTGAAGCAAGTCAACGGTACAAAGTAACGTCAGCCCAATTCATCAGCTGGATTAAGACGAGAGTTGCCGAACTATCGAACCACTAGCTGAAGTTAGTGTGTTTACTTCTAGTGGGAGTCAGTGTGCAGTGACAATTCTTTTTTTGCGTATTTGTACATATTTTAGAGTGCATTTTCTTTGATGAATGCTTTCGTTCCTCATTCCAAGTCTTGCCCGAGTTCATTGCCCAGGACTTCTAGAATCTGGGGCACAGATGTAGGCTACCTTTTTTCGCAGTCACATCTCACGCAGAGGGTAAGGCAGCAGCTGCATTCTGTCATTAATCTTGTTATGAACGATTTGTTTAAATGCTTTGGGGGTAGTTTGCTGCAATGTCAGTGTCATCATCGTGCGAGTTTGTCAAGAAGTTTGCAAAGTACGTCATAGCGTTGACACTACGACGCACTATGCGCACACTTCTAGGTGCCCTTCGAGATCACAGCAGTACTACTGTTGCAGATAAACGAGAGATTGCAAGAAAGAGAAGGTTGCAATCAGCTTTTATAGAGTGCATAGGGACAGCTTGGAGAAGATAATACCATCAACCACCGAAGATGAGTGAAGTGCAACAAATTTTTAAAAAGTCATAGTTTTGTCGCAAAGGCGAAGCAATGAATGCGATAGCCACAACTTGGAATGTAACGCTGAGAATGGCAAGCAGATTGAAATGTGCAGTGCGCTGCTCATGCACAAATGACGCACAAAAACAACACACACAGGACAAGAGCTAACTAACAATATTCACAGCTCGACACTTAGCGCGCTGTTGAAACAAAAACGATGCACGAAACGTAATGACATGTACAGATATGAGTGTGAACTCACAGGTGCCCCAGTTGCTACTTCGCTGTTTGAAAAGTGCGCTCTTTTCTCAAAAAAGGCCTGTGCAGCAAGCGAAGTGATCTTTGTGCACCTGGCAACTAAATGCAATCGTTCGAGTGAAAACCGAAGGCCCGCGATCTTCCCTACCACAGAATAAGTGTGCCGATAAGGGCCTCTCCTTTCGTGGAGCGCTCATGAGTGCATCGTGACGAGCTGGGTTCGGACCTTTACGCCTAGCACGCTCATTGTGCCATCTTGCTGGTAGTGCTAAAGACACACTATTTCCCCCAAGACAGGCACCGCCAGTGCAAAGTGATAGGTATAAATAGCTTGCCGTATTAACGTTGGAGGGGATTTTTCGTGGCTCAGTGGCTAACGTTGCGCGCTCACGAAGGAAAGGGTGGACGTTCGATGATTCCGTGCACCGGAGTCTTTTTGTAAATGTTTTTTTTCTTGCGTTTTCATATATAGATAGGTATACATATGCGATAACTCCTTTACCTTCATGGATTAAGTGCTACAAGTATTCATTCTTCCCTAGAACTATTAATGACTAGAAGAGCCTGACAAATGATGTCATTTTACACAAGAAACTGTCATTGTTTGAAAACAGCATCGCCTAAACCATCACTACACATTGCATTGTATTACCTGTTTTACTGTAATTATTGTGTTAGTCTGTAACTCGTATTCTACGTGTTACGTTATTATGTGTTATGTTACTCGAAAAAGTTGTTGAAATAAGCGTTTTTGAACTTGCGCCTTGTATACTCACATCTTACGATTTATTGTGTTTTCATTATTTCTTTGCATGTACGGATTCTCTAACATTTTTTCCACCCTGCCACGATCTTTCAACTAAAGGATCGCAGTATTTATTTATAAATAATTATACGGTGAATGACAGCAGACTGCAACCTCAGTAGAAAAATTCAGCTGAGAGTGTCCATGTACTGTAATTTCTATCGCAATAAAAAGCTGTTTCCAAACAGCGTACATCAATTGGGAAAGGTTAAGCTACCTAACTTTTTTTTTTTACATTACTGCATTTTTTTGCTCATCCCAAAAAAGTTGTCATAAAATTTGCCACTTATAATGAGTGCACCTCCCAGTATTGCTTCAATTAAAAAAAAAAGTGTTAACTACGCGAGTATATAAGGTAAATCTAAGCACCTGGCCTAAAGCATTTTTGCCTCCACCGAATATTCAGCCGCCACCGATGGAGATTCGATCCTGCGATCCGCGGGGTAGCAGTGGAACAGCATAGCCATTAGGTCACCGCGGAGGGCTTGTGCACAAAACAGTTCAGATGATGGTGCAAAAGGTGGTGTGCATTTTTCTACACAGGAAAGGACACAAGGAGATGAAAATGAACATTCTGTTATGGATAATGAATTGAAGGTGTCATTGTCGGTGATGATGACAGCAGCACACACACTGGCGTGGCGCAGCTTGCTAGCGAAGTGGCTGTGGTATTCCACTGCTGCACATGAAACATGGTCTATCTGCTGCCGCTAAATGGATAACATTGTCACACTGGAGGGGCACAGGTGCCTGTGATAAGCACTACTTACTGTCAAAGACTGCATGAAAAATCTGGCAGTACATTAGCAATGTGTGATGAACAGCAGCAGGTGTGCACAGTTCACTCACACTTATTGTTGCTGCTTCTTTTCTATTGGGCACCTGTGTTCTGAAGAAGGAGCTAGACAGGCATACACGTACTGCTGTCGGCGCAGCTTCCTCCGTATCTTTCTCACAAACAACTGATGCTGCATCGGCGTTGTGCCAAATGAGCTGACAACACCATCCGGGACAGCTTGTCCAAGATGATAAGTTACAAGCGACGACCAGCGTCGCGGAATTTCTAGTGGGCAGAAAACACCACTACTGTCAGCAGCACCGATGTTGAACTCGTCTTCAAACGTGCTGTAACCTTCGTCGAGACGCAGATTGTGCAACACTGTACACGCTGTGACAATGTTAGCCGCACTTTCCGGATCATAGTGAAAAGGGTGGCATTGTTGAAGGCAGCGGAAACGGCTCTTCAGGAGCCTGATGCAACGTTGCACAACACTCCACGTGGCAGTGTGCGCACCGTTGTACCTGCCTTTGGAGCTGTGTGTGGGAGGATGGCCTGGGATAGGAGTTAGGAGCCATGGTTCCAAAGGATAGTTGCTGTCACCTGCGCAAAATTATAGACGGCATTGTAGCTGCCTGCCTGCACACAAGCTCGCTTCATTGGCTTATCCCAGCTGTGTAGTAATGTTGCAGCCGCACAATACGTTGCACAGACAGCAACGTTTACCACTTCTGGCTAAATCACTCGCCATTTGAACAAACCACATCTACTCACATAAGGATCGTGCTTTTATTTCACAAGTTCAAACTTTGAGCATTATGCAATAATATGAAAAACACTTTCCATTGGAAAATTAAGGAAGAATGCGTGGTATTATGATTATTACACGAGTGGATAATGCCAAGTCATGTATTTGCTAGCTTTCAAATGAATTGTGCCACTGTATTTTGCAGGAAATGCACGGCACATGAGGAGTAAGTGAACATAAAAATTCCATAGTCAGAATGGTTAAAGTCTCATGAGGCTTAAGGACAGGTAAAGCACTTATTAAAAAAAAACTTTGAAGTGCATATTCGCAGTTTAATCCCTGCTGGGTTAAACGACAGATGTGAGAGTTGAAAATATCAGAGGTTTAACATCCCAAAAGCACAATATAATTACGAGAGACACCGTAGTGAAGGGCTTCAAAAATTTCGACCATTTGGTGTTCTTTACCGTGCACTGACATCGCACAGTACACAGCCCTCTACCAGTTCACCTCCACCGAATTGCGACCACCCCGGCCGGGATCGAACCTGCGACCTTCAGATTAGCAGCTAAGCACCGTAACTGCTATGTCCCCGCAGCAGACCAGATGTGAGGGTTCTGAAAAGTCAAGGCAAACAGCATTTTTTTGGCAAAGAACAGCGGCTGCTGCTGCTGCAAGGCATCTTGAGATGCTGAGCAAATACAGTGATGTCATCTTCGTTGCATCATCGACAACAGAAGCGCCCTTGAAGTGATTAACGCTGCGAATGGCTCCAGCAAAGGTGCGATGCCGAACCTAGTCCAGGAAGCCAAGATTGCAGTTACCAGAGAAGCTTGTTCACAGTGCACTCAACTGTTTGTTGGTATGGCAGATATTACACAATTTCAACCAAGCAGCTGCAACGGGCTTGCACAGCACACGCCAGAGAGGGAGCAAGACTGCACATGCGTTGAACCAATGAGAGATGCGTGCATTTACGCACACAGGGCATGCATGCAGTAGATCTTGGCACTTACGTTGTGCCTGCAACAGCCGTTGCATAACTTATCGGTGGCTCTCTCGCGAGATCTTGACATGCCGAGAGCAGGACAGATAGGACAGCCGTGCCTGACATGAGCACAATGGTCACGACAGCAAATGATATCTGTGTGAATTTCGGCATTGTCGTTCATCCGGAGCTTGAATAAGTAGCTGGAACCCAATTGGATAAAAGATACAATGGATTATGATCACTGCTAAACTGAAGAACAATGAAATACTAGATCTGGACACCGTCAGTTTCTGTGCACCAGCTATTTAGTCAGAAAAGCATTCCTATGGGGAAACAAGAACGCAATTGCGCCATGAAGCGCTGCGCCAGATTTGTCGTACGGTATAACCTCGTTACAACGGATCTGTTTACAACAGACATTCGGTTACTACATACTAATTTGCGGCGTTATGCTGACCTTCCTATTTGTTCTATTGATTGAGCTTAGTTTATTACAGATTCTGGTACAACGAACTTTTCAATATAATTGACTAAAATGTGAGGCCAGCAAGGTGGTTAGGACACCTTTACAGCGGAGTTTTCTACCGCGGACATCTGAACATTTGTCTTCAAACATCGCTTGGCATACTTTCGAGACGAGAATGGGGCTACGGATATCAACATTCCGATTTAAGAACAACAGCTGCGTATCTCCGGTCTGTTAATGATGAGTTATGCCTAGCTACGGCAACGAATAATCGGCGCGCAATGTGCTTGATTTTGTGTGCTGGAGCGCTGACGAGCAAAATTGCTGGCCACTGCAACAACTGTTCCAAGCGGTCGCTGCGTGGCGAGTATGACTGGGGTCTGCGACCGATGCACAAGATTCACAGTTCTAATGAGCCAGTGGCCGATGTGATTTGTTGCTTGCGACAAAACACACAGTTTTTTCCTTTTCGCATATCTGCTAGCGCGACGGTTTTTCCCACCAACTTCGAGGCAGAGTTAGGCCTAGCGCCGACTTCCAGCAGAAAGCGCAGCTGTGAAGTGCATGGCTGTGGTGCCCGATGCTTGAAATTAAGACATGCTCGATCGCAAGTACAAAGATCTGTCCCACGATGGTCTTAGTCGCAAGGTCTGATGTGCTGATAAGCAGAACCTTCTCGCCAATGAGTCAGAGCTATGATAATCGGTTCGAGACGTGCGCGAGCGATTTTCGCGACGAGTACGACGCACGATCGTAACCTGAAGATTGAACATCCGCTTGCAGCTGCCTTAACAACCCATGAACACATAACTAGCGCGATAATGTCAAAGTAGCGCGATATTACAAAGCCGCGACCTCGCGACGCAGTAGAAGCAGACGACGCTATCCTGGAGGCGTATCCGGAACAAGCATTAGACTCGCGAGGCGTACTGGAGCAATACAGCAGCAGCAGCCAATCGGAATCCTCCAAATGAATTTTAAACATCTGCTTTTTGAACACAGAATGATCTTTACGAAATACTTTTAGCAAGAGCCCAATATGGTGGTCGGCAGTTGTGGCATCGCAAAGCCATAATTCTTTAATAACACCATTGTTTTCATGCGACTTACACAATGATTTTCACCACCTAAGCAGGCACAAGAACTTTTTACAGCTCTTCTATGTAGTATACAGTGAAAATATTTTGGAATCAGCTAGAAAAAAAGGCTACGGACACTGAAGAATGATTCCCAAGAAATCAACTTTTTATGCCCCATTGAGAATAAATTCTACATGACTCGCTATTCTCTCCGGTTATAACAGAGCCATTCAAAGTTTCCATAAAAGTCTGCTGTAACAGTAGTTGGACTTTACATACTCCTTTTACAATAGAACAAAATCCTCTTAACTGTGGAGGTCTATTGTAATAGGATTATACTGTATTGTAACAGGATTATACTGCACGGGTATTTGGTAACCACTTTGAACTGTGGTGGTTGCTACATGGGCCAAACTGGCAGATGTTCGTCGGATCGCCTACAAAAGCATGCCTAATGTTAGAAATGAAAGGGATAGTTCTTGCAATGAATCACCGTGCATGTGGATGCACCACCATGTTCAAGCAAGCCAAGATGATTTTTTTTGCACTCAGACAAACCATCGCCAAGTCGAAGCCGCCTGCATGGCTAGTGATGAATGCCCATGCATAAGTAAGAAAGCTGGCATTCCTGGAAGACGCCGATGCAAAGGGAGAGAGAGGAAGGTCTTTTTGTATTTAGCTTCCAGCGATCCTTGTTTTGTTATTTCTTTTTTTTCTCCTCCTACAATGTCAATGTGGATGTCTGTGGGAAACAATAAACTTGCAGTTGTCAGTAAGCGCTCGTTTCGTTCGTTGTTCCTATTCCTCCCACTGCTTTTTTGCTGCACCACTTTAACAAAAATGGTAATTCAACTAGTAGCCCTGCCCCAAAACCACTAGTATTGATCATTGGAAAAGCTCGGTTTGTCCTGTGCAGTAATTTGTGTGCTGCACTGAACAATATTGGTTAAAACAGCTTACTGCTTTGCCACACAATGGCGCGAAGCAACACTGAAAGGCAAGCTTGTTGAAGCCCAGATGCGGTACACGGTTCGTATGTTCCATGCAGTAAACTAATGCTGTAGGGGACAGCCTCAAATGCAGAGTACGCAGCACGATGTGCGCGAACAGCTTTGTATATACTAAACTAAAATTGTGTATTGTAATCCAGCTGCAGAACTGTTAGCATCTTTATGCTTACTTGCACCTGTGATGCATAAACAGCACTCTCGCATTTAGCTTGCATCATCGAGTGATGGGAATCTCCGGTCGAAGTGCAGCGCGGCTCTGCCAATAGAACCGAAGGTGATGTAGTTCCATTTAATTTATTTCCATGTCAACGCTTTTGCTGGGCTCACAGGCGGAGCAAGACAAGCTTTTCTTTTGCGCATTTCAAAACTCCTGCTGTAACAACCGTGGAAGCCGTTAAAACAAAATCAACAACAATATCTATCCTTGTTACTGATGAATCATTACCAAATTCTAAAACCACTTCTGCTTGGTTGTATTTGTGTACCTACTTTATGGCATATACCCTAGAGCTCCTTTTAAAACCTTTATGCCTATTGGTTCAAGGATATAAAATTTGTGTTTCAGATACAACTCTATATTTTCTGTCTGTTGGAGGCAGAAAGCTTGATTGAACAATATAAAGTCTGCGAATGCTGTGCAAACGCTTTTCCTAACTTCATTGCCATGTCTGTACATTGCCCGTTTCATCTAACATTATTTGGGCGCCGTGTTTTGCCAACATACTTCTTGTGACAAAGTGAACGTTCAAGCATGTAAATAACACTTGAACTAGTGCGAGTAAAACTAGACATTCATCAATGAATTTAGTCTCTTCTTTTGCTGTGGAAGTGATTACACGTACACATATTGCCAACTTGATCAGAAACGCCAAACTTTGCTGCTCGCATTAACAAAAAATGTGTTGAATCCACCACAATAGGTTATCTGGTCAAGCACCAAGAAAATCACAGTGCATAGCATACATAAAAAACGAGGGAAGAAAAAGGGAAGCACCAAACAGTTGGCGTTGAGGCGATGGCCTCTAAGACATAGAGGTGTCCCGCCGGCGATAATGTGTCCCTCCCGGAACCGACGCCGCAACCAGTTGGTCCTCCAAACGCGGACGTCATAGTCCGACCCCGGTCGCAGTGGGTCCACAGCCAGGATCCTCATGTCTGAATCGCAGATTTGGCAATGAAAAGTATGCGTGAAATGAGACATGTGTTGATGCCAAAGCACAGTATCGTGGCAGCAGTCAAAATAAAACATGGTCCGACGAATTTGGCTAAACGTGGATAATTGATGTCAGTAGTCAGCTCAGTGACCAGGACACTCACCTTGGAAGTGGGGCACTCATGTTCAAATCTAGCCCTATCAAGAAAATATCCCTTCTACAGACAGGAAGCTAAAGCCTCTGAAACTTCTTTAAGTGAACCATGCACTAAACATCTACCAAGCTATAATTAATTGAATTTGTGCCTTTCTGACATCATGTGTTCAATTTGTCACCACTAATTACGCTAACTTTTCAATGGTTCCTGTTGATTCCTGTGTCCCGCAAGTGTCTGTGCTTGAGCCATTGCTATTCCTCATTAATGACTTGCCTAATAATGTATCCTCGAAAATATGTTTGTTTGCAGATGATTGCATCCTGTACAGAACAATAACTAATGTTGCAGACATTTCACTAATTCAGAAAGATCTTAATAACATAACTAAGTGGTGTTAGTTATGGCAGATGGATTTAAACATTAAAAATTATGAAAGTATGAGAATTTCCTGCACACTGTAATGATTTCACCTATTTACGCATTTAATAACATTCCACTTGAATGCATAAACTTGGGTGTTCATATTACTAACAACTTATCATAGAAAACTCATATTGATCACATAGCCACCAAGGCCACTAGCACATTAGGATACTTTCGCCGCAAGTTTTCTCAAGCTCTATCATTACTAAAACTACTACTGTACACAACTTTCATTTGTTATGCATCGTCAGTATGGGACACCAGATATGAGAACCACAAAAAACTACTGGAAAAAATACCGTATCGCTCAGTCCGTTTCATTCACAACAACTACCAAAGAACTGTCAGTGTTACAAACATGAAAGACATCCTACACTTTCCACCGCTGTCGCATCACAAAAAACAGTCTCGACTCTGTTTCAGCCACTGCCATACATTTCACTGCGCATCGACCATCGCCAAAAAGTAAACATTGCACACAGAAACACCATTGGTTTTTCACATTCATTTTTCCCCAAAACAACAAGAGATTGAAATAACCTACCTGCAACACTCAAGCATAACTAACACCAATAACTTCGAAATCACTCTTCAGAGCTTCATGTGAAGTTAACATCAGTGTTTGTTTTACACCTTTGATTGTTTTACGTTTTTGCTATGCTTCTAGAAATTTCGTTTTAAAACCTGTTACTTTTGCGCATTACGCCTACTAAGCCTAGAGCAGAGGTTTATAACTACAGCTCAAGGTGTTAGGCTAGAAGGGGACGAAGCTATTGAATATATAAGAACAAGAATGACAGAAAAATTTCAACGAAGAAGTGCCTTGAGCACCTTAATAGACAAGGATGGATCAAGTGGCACATTGGCTCCATTTTCGCTTTGAGAGTCGGAAAGGGCTGAGAAGAGGGTTCCTAGTTGTACATCAGCAGGCTCGGATGGCATACCAATTATGCTGATAAAGACATTGGGTCCCAAGTGTAAGCAGACTTTGAGAGAGGCAGCGAGCAAAACAATAATCGATGGGGAAGTCCCCTATGGATGTAAACTTAGCAGGATGAGCATGATCTATAAAGGAAATGGGGACAAAGCTGACATAAACAACTACCGTTCTATAACAGTGACGTCAGTAATCTACAGGCTGGCGATGCAGATTATAAAGGAAAGACTGCAGGCATGGATAGAGGATGAGGGGATGCTGGGGGAACTGCAGAATGGGTTTCAGAAACACAGCAGCTTGGAAAACAATCTGTTCTCACTGATGCAGTGCATTGAAATAGCAGAAAAGGAACACAGGTCCCTGTGGCTAGCATTTTTGGATATCAAGGGAGCATACGATAGTGTGGTTCAAGAGGACTTCTGGGGAATACTGAACACACTTGGTGTGAAATATGGAGTGACTAATCTTTTAAAGGATATCTTTACAAGTAACAAGGTAGTTATAAAATGAGAAAAACAAGTATCCGAGCCTGCAGAGGTCAAACGGGGGCATAGGCAGAGGTGTCCTCTTTTACCCTTGTTATTCATGATGTAGCTTCAAGGATTAGAGGCCAAATTAGAGGGAAATGGACTTAGCTTCATCCTCTCTTTCGTCAAACCAGGAAAACTCATTGAACAGGCACTACCAGCATTGATGTACACAGATGATATAGTACTAATGGCCGACAACAAGGAAGGTTTGCAGGGATCGACAAACATCTGCAGTAATGAGAGAGATAGGTTAGATTTGAGATTCAGTAAGAAAAATTCAGCATTCATGATTTTTAATGATAATGAAGGTAGCGAGCATAGGAAACAGGAGGTCACGCTATAGATAACGGATAAAAACAAATATCTGGGCGTATAGATAAGCAATGGGGCCGAGTACCTAAAAGAACACGAAAGATATGAAACGACCGGAGGTAACAGGAATGCAGCGGTGATGAAAAATAGGGCACTGTGGAATTACAATAGGTACAATGGTGTGAGAGGAATTCGAAAAAGGGTCATGGTTTCTGGTCTGACATTCGGCAATGCGGTCTTGTGCATGAGACAAGAGATTGAAGCAAGATTAAAAGTTATGCAACGTGTAATAGGTATGCTTGCTTTAGGAACTCACGGGAATACACCAAATCAGGGAGTCATACACCAAGTCATAAAGGATGGACATCATTCAAGGGTAGGGAAGCTAGCAGCAAGATAAAATTTGAGGAGAAATTGAGAGAAATGGGGGAGGTGCGTTGGGCTAAGAAGGTCTTCAGCTATTTGTACATAAGGAATGTTGATAGAAAACGGAGGAAGCGAGCCAGAAAAGTGATGGGTAAATACTTGGAAAACAGCAGGAGGCCAAATTAAAAAGAACTATTGGTTAATAAAAAGGTGAAGAAAACGGGCATTGACGTGGAAAATAGGCATTATGAAGAAGTTGGCACTAGAAATCTATCGAAATTTTAAGAAGAAAATTACCAAGGAAAGGATTTATGATAATTCTTGGGGTACTTCTCTACTTTTTGAGGCCAGGACGGGAGTATTGCGAACCAAGACTTATCGGGTCAAATATGAAGGCGTAGACACGGTATGCAGTGTGTGTGGAGAGGAGGAAACTGCTGCACACTTGGTAATGTTCTGCAAAGGGCTTCATCCTTAAGTTCAGGATGATGGCGCTGAGTTTTTCAAAGCACTGGGGTTTAGGGACAGGGAGGGCAAAATAGACTATAAGTAGGTAGAAATAACTAGTAGGAGGTTATCTGATTGGTGGCTACAATCAAGGCACGAGTGAAAATTAAATCTTTCACAGCAAAGTGCCAGTCCCTAACTGCACAATTTAAAGGCCACCATACCTGTCCGACTGGGCATAATTATGGGAATGAGAGGGATCTCCAGACGGGTTGAATTTTACTTCTTTTTAGGAAACCGGGCTTGGCTGGGAATTCATTTCAGCCTTAACTCAAGTAAGCAAATTAGCTATTTCTATTCTATTTTAACACACAGCAAGCGTTCTGAGCACCACAGCAGAAAAAAATGAATTTAGTTTTTGTTCACTATGCATTACGGCTAGGTGGCGTTGGCCGCCGCCCGATCTAATGAATACAACTTTATCAATTCATCCACGGCGCTATTTTACGAAGTTTCCGAGATTTCGCACGAAGAAATCCAACCAACAAATCATGCGCAGCAGCATACCTGAGAACAACCAGAATTATGTGCACTGTCAAACGCGCCCTTTTCCGAGTGTCGTTTCTCACCTGCACTGAAAGTACTTTGATAAAACACAGGTGGAAAAGAACACTTGATACGAACATGACGTTGAGGGCGTAATAGCCTTCTGGGGACATGAACCACGTCTTGCGGTCACCCTTCGGTGCGATGAGGCTGGCGTCCACGCACCCGACTACGCCGGGAAAGGCACCGCGCCGTCGAAAAGCTTGCTTGATGGGCGCCTTGTCCTCCGCGGAAAGTGCAGCCACCGACTGCAGGTCCCAGCGTGGATGATCGCCTCGGCCACACGTCGCACGCACTTGCTGTCCGCGGGCTGAGTTACGCCAGTCGTCTGGTCGCTTTCAACTGAGGAGACCTGAGAGCTCCCTGTCGCGAAGAATCGCAGAGCACTTGCTGCTCCGCTGACAGCGTCGTCGTTCGCGCGTCTCCGAGTTCCCCGGCCAACTCGTCGCACAGCAACCACATTGTTTCTTTCGTCAAGCGATAGTGTTGCCGAAAGACGTCGTCAGGCACGTCAAATGCGGCGTCAGGCTCTTCTTTCTCAAGACCGCGCTGCTCAATCACTGCTGGCGCTTCTATTTTGTATTCTGTCTGCGATATGGTTGCCAGACGGTGTTATGAAAAAGATGCCGGCAATTCAAAGTGGTCGAACGGGTTAAATCGAGTTATATTTTTTATCGAGCTACCTTCAACCGCGGCAATGCTTTCACGTAATTGCATTGGAAAATATATGGCTACATTGAAGAAATCGAGCCCGAACAATCGGCAAGTGCGAAACTCCCCAAGAGGTTGGCTTTTCCTCACAAACGTTTGGGTTTTCCTCACGCAAAGGATGTTTCCCGCATGAATACGGAAAAGCGGGTAGTGCGATTGCGAGATAGAGCGGGAGAGTGCCGTGTAAGTGTTCTGTGGTCGTATCTGTGGTAAAATATTCTAGAACACAACGTGGAGCGAACACAGAGTAGGTCGTGGGAGCGACAAAGTGCCGCTTCAAGTGCATCAAAGTGCATGGAGGAAAGAAATGGAGGAAGGAAAAACCCTATTTTTCCTTCCGTCATGTACTGCGTGATTTATCGTCGTGCATCGTTTCTCCATGGTCGTTCATGCTGTTGGCCCCAACGTTAAATGGTTGGCCCATCCCAACGTATCTATTAGCGTTGGGACCATCTACGTGGAAATAGGCTGATTGAGTTCAACGGGCGAATTCAAGTCCTGCCTTCGGATGGTTTATAGCTACATTGAAATTTCTGAAAGGCGGCCATTGGTATAACCACCGCGTGGTGATGAAATCGTGATAACTTAGCAGGCGAAACCGAAACCGACGCACCAAACACAGTGCACCTACGTCGTTTATCTCGCACCGGGGGAGGAGGATTAGCGAGGGTCAATTCAAATTGTGAAATCAAATGTGAGGCATAAGGTTCCTTGCGCGTTTGAAATCTATGCGCCAATAAACCGACGACTTGAGGCAGCTCCTGAGTGATTTTGCGAAGTATCATTGTTGAGCCCCTGTCGCTTTGGAGACTTCACAAAGTCGAGCGGCTAGTAAAGGGGTGTTGCCATCAAATTTAAAGGCTATGCCAAACCTGTTATGGGTTCTTCAGGATTCAAGTACACGCCACTCGAAGGGTTGGACACAGCAAACGCGTAGAACACATTAATTCACGTGTACCTAAAAGCTCTCTCGCGATCGAAGCCCATCGCTTGCGCAGCAACACTGACGTAGCAGTATAGGAGAAGCAAGCAGCAAAAATTGTAGTGACGTCACACTAGATATGTAGTGACGTGCGCTCACCACCTCCAAAACGTGCGTACAAAGGTGTTCTGTGCGCTGGCAAAGCATTGGTTACTACTTCACTCGCCAAGGTTTGATTTCGCGTCGCATTTTCGGGAGAACCTGCGAAGGCACTAAGCACGCTCTGACAACGGCACTAAGCGTGCTTGAGTGCTGAAGGCGTCCGGTCGGTGGCCCGCGCAGTGGGCATGCCTTTATACTATTGTGTGCTAGACTTCTGCCCTAGCAAATTCGGAGACCCGGTGAGTTTTCACAAGTTTCCCCGAGACGAACAACAAAGAAACGCCTGGACGGACTTCGTTCGGGCTGCCGGGCGGCGTCACTGGACACCGAGAAAGACGAGCATGCTGTGTTCATTGCACTTCAGCTCGGACGCTTATCAGTCTATGTACGCGGCGAGCTTCGGAATTCCGATCAAGCGTTTGTTGGCGCCCGGTGCCGTGCCGACGATGTACCCTGCTGCTGCGCTAGCTTCACTGGCGCGTGAAAGTGGAGCAGCTGCGCCGGAGCGTCAGGTTTGTATTACGACCTAGTGTGTTAGCTGGAGGCATGTTTGTTGACAGTGGCGCTAATGCTGGCGTATTTGATGGTGTGTGCAGTGCGTGGCTGGCAGCGACGAGGTTAATCTCTACGTGGTCATAAAAAAAACATCATCGAGCACAGGTATTTGAGTTTAATTTATCTGTTTTGATATAAGCCTCAATAGTGTAGATTATAAGTGACAAAAATTAGAAATTCAAGGCAGCCTTTGGGTGATAGGCATGCTTTGATTAACCCACCAGAATTAGCCTCTTACAGACGAGTATTTTGTCATAATCTTGAAATTTGTTGTCATGACAATTTCGATTGTTGGTTTATACCCATGCAAATTAATAAAACAGGGCATCTGATGGACAACTTGCTAACATTATAGTGGGAACCATGCCACATATGGCCTTGTCCTCTTGACTGTACATGTGATGAACTAAACTTGCCATCAAGACTGATTCCTCTTATCATCCCCTCATGATTCAGCGTGTGATTATCACCCCAACACATCATCAGCATGCGCAGCCTCGGCAACGACTGGACGCAGTACACGTGACGGCCAGACGCAGTGCACTGTGCAGGTATCCCTCAAGTCAACACAAGTGTCACTACGTCCAAAGATGCCCAGCTTTGGCTCGCAGACTGAGAGTTCAAACCAGACCTTGGGTGCGTATGGAATGCTCTAACATATCTTGAATTCGCTTTAAGGGACACTAAAGGCAAATATTAAGTCAATGTTGATTGTTAAAATAACAGGCTAGAAACCTCGTAGTGCTACTTTTCTGCCTAAAAACTGCTTATTTTGAAATGAAATCACATTAGCACACTTGAAATGACCCTCCTCAAAGTGGAAACTTTCACGTCACTATTTCTGTGCATAATGTTACCCGGCTTTACTGCGCGACCGCTGATACTAGTAGCAGCAGAGCTAACGTAGCGGGAGCCGCAGCAGCAACAACATTCATTCTACACTTTCCTGCCACGACCTCCGAAATAGCAGATGTGCTTGGTTCAAAGGGGCCCCGCTAGATGACACAACCTGGCAAATTTAACCAGGGGAAAATGGAACTTTTGAACTACTCTTGCCATTCGCCATAGTAGTCACTGGCATTTTTCTTTCCTTGGATCAAACAGAAACAAACAAGCAGCATTTTTTTACGTCTCTTGATGTACGGAAGATTTTTTAAAATGCAGCTAGTTCGATTACTAGTGATGAATTGTAGACGGTGACTCTGACGTAATCAGTACCATTTTGCAAATGTCCTACACATAGTGCATGTGTTCTCGTGCATTTGCCTTAATTTCCTTGTAAGTAGGGCGCTGCTGTTGATAATACTCTTGTTTTAGACGTCATACATTGAGCTTTCACTCTGACATAAACTGTTGTTGGGCTTTAGTGTCCCTTTAAAATGCAAAAGAAGCAGGCACGCACGCATAGTGTGCATTGATGAGTTTGGATATGAGGGGCTGGAGCAACTCATTGTTGTCGAGTTTGTCGTGTGAGTGACAGCCCGGACGTGCTTGTCAGGGTGAGACTCCTGCCACCTTGATGGTCTAATGCTTATGGCGTTTGGATGCTTGACCAAAAGACACGAGTTCGGTCCCAGCGGTAACGGCTACTTTTCATAGGAGGCAAAATACACGAGACCCATGTACTGCCCAGTGTTGAAAAAACACCAGCTTTTTGAAATTATTGCATGTTTTCCTTTTGTTGTGGTATCTCTCATAGTGTGACTCACAACCTATTGCCCAAGCAACATGTGGCTTCCCAAAAAATGTGATTGCCACTTGATGAGCATTGTTTTGTAAACGAGCACCCAAGAAGACAAAAAAAATTTATGGTACGGCACTGGTGTAAAGCAGCAGGCAGGCACACTTAGTGCAGAGGTGTACGAGCTTAAAATAAAAATAGCAGCTTCTTTGCCAAAGACTTGGCTATGACCATTTTGTTTAAACGCGGTGCTGTGCAACGGATGGGCACGTATGATGTGCAACAAGAAGAGAAGTCCCATGCCTGCCTTGGAATTTCATGACAGACAGCATTATTGACAAAAAAAATTCATTCGCTATAGCATCTTCAGCATGTTATATTGTATGGAGCTTTGTTTTAGTTCTTCGGGTTATTCGTGCAAATTTGAAAGAGTACTGACCCAAAAATGCAACTTTTGCTGCTAAGAACCCACTTATTACAGCTGTAAACGTCGTTTGCTTAAAGGGGAAACTAAAGAGAAAGAGTGACTTGGTCTAAATTCATAAACTGCATTCTGAGAACTCTATTTCCACAAGTTAATTATTAGTGGAGAAAATCAAGGACTAAGTTTAATTTTAAAGTTTCACTCCATAAGCTCTGTGCATGACATACGAAATTTCAAAATGTATTTTCGTTATTTTCGTAGCATTGGCTCCAGGAAATTTTCTGAAACTTCTTATGCTAAGTCCAAGGCACCGACAGATCGCAACGCACTTCATTTTTACAGATTGAAAGCTACCTTTGTACGAGAAGAAGCCTTCAAAATTTCTCACGTCACAGTGTTTGTGCAGGTATCTCAAGGTGGCGTCTCCAACCACATTTTTTTTTGCACGCTTTCTCGCATACTGTCATGTCGTAGTAAGAGTGGTGTTTTCGAGATTGTGAAATTGTACTTTACTAATATGGGAGAAATCATTTCACACTTTAGTGTCTCTTTAGCACATGGCAGTTAATTATTTTGAGACGTTCTTATAGTGTCCAGTGGCTGTTTCATCAAGTGCTGAGAAAATCTAACGTGGTATGTTGGCAAGCATAGTCGGCCCATGACTCAGCAAAAGAGTAATGCACGCTGGCCTTGTGCCGCCTCACGTTCATGTGAGCACGAAAGGAGCGTAGATAGAAATTCGTGACATCACTGGTCGTTGGTTGTTTACACTAAAAGAAGGGGTATGGCAGTATATAGGTATACTGTGTGGAAGAAAACAAGTGGGTGAGGACTGCGCTTGCCTCCGTCTGCTCGACCTGGTTTTCTTCTGTGCCTTGTAGTAAGATCATGAATCATCAACTGGCCGCAGTGGCATGGCATGCACTTTAAAACTTATCTTGGGTATGTTTCATACATAACGATGAACTGATGACTCGAATGATAGGTTTCTTTTTTAATGTGCATGCAGACACTATTGTTTTGTTGCGTGGTGCTCCTAAACAGCAGACCTAATGCAGAAGGGGCGACACTTTTATAAAACAATTTTTTTTTTGTGGCAAGTGCTGAAGAAGCAGTGCCACAACTATACTTGTTACTGAGTACATGTTTTTTGCTGCGCTGTTGTGTTCCTATGTCCTTGATTGTTTAGTTTCAGCCTCCGTATTATGTATGGGGTCATTCAAAGGGGCCCTGCGACACTTTTGTGGCAGCCCTTTTGCACGCTACTTGTCGCGTCAAGCCAATCAAAAACAAACAGTCTATGTTGTCAGTTGCGTCACTGTCACATAACGTCATTTCCCATGTGTATTGATTGCCACAGTCCGAATTCAATGTAGTCTATCCCAACAATTAAAGTTATAAGAGCTTCAATTTCGGCATTACCACTTTTGGAATAGTATCGGTGAATTTCACAGCACCAGAACCACCAATGGAAAAGACATGCTCAAATTGTACCGCAGGGCCCCTTTAAAGGGAACATCTCATGAGTTAGTATTGAAGCCTGCAAAACGAGAAAGTTTATTGTAGTTATCTCTCAAGATGTCCATTGTGTCATGTCTAATAACGGTGCCGATAAACACAACAATTTTCTAAATCACATATTACATTGCTTAATGAGACATTTTAGTTACTAATGAGTTGTTCACCTTAGATTTGGAAGACCTTGTACTCATCTACAGCCCACTTCTCTCACAGAATGCCAGACTGAGTGTGGTTGCGTGGACAAGCAGCCTAATACAGGCAGCGTAAGTGCTCAACACCGGAACCACAACCAGAACCCTCACTGAGTTTTCTGGGTGATCCAATCAATGGCCATTACTCAAGAACCAAGTTATGAAAACATGGAAGCGTAAGTGTGTAAGGTATATCTAAGTAAACATTTTTTTCAATGCATTGCTCACAGGCATACAACAAACTCTACCAACTCCTAGCATACAAGTAATGCTGATTTTTGGAGCATCCTTCCTGTCTTGTGTTCTTTTCTTAACCAAATCCGTGCTCCCCTAGGCGAGATGTCGTACCAACTAGCCCAGCAACTGACTATAGTGAGATATAGCTGGTCAGCCTATACAAGTCGTAAAGCATAAGATGTTTCTTGAGAAAGTTTATATTTTTATGTTAAAGTTTTAAGTATAAAGTTCATTTGCACTTCGTAAAATAGATGAGAAACAGACTATATTGCTTTGAAATTTTTTGTTTAGAGCTTATGCTATAGCTCCAAGAGTCGTTATGACTATGCTAAAAAAAGAAATTCTTGATAAATGATTTCTTATGTCATTAATATTGTAAATGACTTTTCGTTTATGGTTGTGGGTGTCACAGGGACATCACTTTATAAAAAGCTTGGTCACTTCACCCCAGAAATCTGTGCCACACAGCGCTGCAGCGTCTGCTCTTGCACACGTGTAACCAAACATCCAGATACCTTCATTCGGGCACGCTGTATGTCGTCTTAGCTGGTACGAGTGGCCATGCAAAGCACTTTGCGAAATACCGGTGAACATGCCTAGTCCTCTAAGTGCGGGTTTGCGGGCAATGATCCCTGTAGGCTGGTCTAGTGCAGTGGCACTGTGGGTCATTGCTCTCTACACATTACTGTAATGTGTGATGTCACTAAATCTTTCATTATGCTTCCAGCATAGTGACATCGGCACCAGTTGTGCTAGCCATGGACAGGTCTCAATCGCAAAAGTGAGCATTTGGGCATCTTTTGGGAAGCAAATTTAAATGTACCTTACATGCTTGCTGCGTCACGGCCGGGCAGACAGTGCATGCGTGCGCTTCTTTCCTCACGGCTTTTCTCACCCGTCTCAAATACAGTGGTAGAGTTTCGGAGTATGTTTCGCCTCCCGTCGGTGGTAGGGGCGCAGCGACCCTGACTTTGTATTTTCTGCGCCGCGCACACGGCACAGGGGTGCTTGTCAATGTGAAACCGTGGAATGAAGGTTGTCGACGGAGAGGGGGAGGGGAATTATTAAAGAAATCGGGAAAAGTGGGAGGATCATCTTCTTTAAAAAAAGAAAAACTAATCTTACCAGACGGCTTGCTGCTTAATGTAGGTATGAATGCGCTCGTGGATAATACAAGCTGCAACTCAGTAAAAATGTAGAAGAATCGGCTAATGAGAGGCATAATTCAGGAGGCATAAAGCACTGGTAATGATCAGAGAGAAAGATAAATAATGCTGCACCTGTTCTGCAAGCAGAGCGCACCAAATATTTTAGCCCTTGGTCCCGTTGGACAATGGCATCACAATTAAGAGTAGTTGCTCACAGAATAACGAGCAAAAAGCTAGCTATTTTCTATTTTTCTGTATTTTTCCAAATACATTTGGAGTGGTTTTCAGGGCTAAAAGCTGCGGTCTGCTGCCTGACAACTCTTTGAAGCATGTACATATGTTGTATATCTAATGGCTAAAAAACCTGCATATAGAGATAAAGAAAAAAAAAAAAAAAAAAAAAAAAAAAAAAAAAAAAACCAAGGGAGGGCCTTCGCTGCTGAATAACCCCTTCGAACGGCACGTACAGAGAGTGGTGGTGTGCATTTTCAAGGTGTTATCACTACCTGGACATAATGATTCCGAAGACCCCAAGCCATTTTGCATTGCTTTGTACTGCAAGCCAGGTTCATGAAGAATGCAGAGTACGCAGTTGCTTACGCTCGCAAGCCAGCTTGCTCCGAAACTGAAACTCTAGTGCAAATTAGTTCTGGGTTATCCTTCGGGTTCGTAGAAGAGCATGTTTAAAAATAGAAACTGACAACATTGCAACTTTTCGGCAAGTAAGCAGCTTTTTTTCTAATAAAAAATCTGTATGAATTCTCTTGTGGCTTAGTGTTACAAGCAGGTTGTCGTCAGTTTCCTTTTATCTTTAGTGTGGCTTGCTTTATTCTGAGATTCACTCACCATGGCTGCATTTCATTCGGTGCTTTGTCAGTGTTCAGTCTACAGTGATTTCTCGAGTCGAGAAGGCAGTTGCACAACCTTCACTACAGACATTACGCACATGGATATATATTAGCTGTGTGAAAGTGTGTTTCTGTGTTCCGTGTTGCGAGTTCTATTCGGGGAAAACACCCAGCGTTTCTTCTCACCACTTCCCAAACAATGCGGAGCTATGCGCCAAGTGACAAAAGAATATTGTGAGAGACAACTTCATTATTAACGACAAGTCTACATCGACTGTCGTATGCAGTAGACACTTGCACGATGTAGATTATGTGCCTGCGTTTCGCATCAGAAAACTTATTCCTGACTCCGCTCCTACTCTTTTCGAGGACTGTTCTTCCTACTTGATTTCAAGTGCATAGAAACCTCGCAAAGATCCTGCTTCATGGGCTTTGTCCCTACATCAAACATCAAGGAAGGGAAAAGCGGAGACCAAGGAAACAGATTTCGATGTTGCGACTTCACAAGACGGTTTCACTGAACAAGAAGCAGCAAGTGTTTGCACGCAAACAATAAACAGCAATGCTCATCACGCGGGTCCATAACAGGCTATGATAGGACAATTGCGCTCCCAAGTGTCGCACAATCGTTCAGAATGCGAGAAGGTGCAGCAATTGCTGAAAGAAGAGAAAAAGGCATCCCAATATCATCGTGAAAGCGAGCACCACACATGTGTCAAGAAAATCACAAGAGATGCACAGAGAGAAGAGAATAAAGGCGTGTTTCTTTTGCATCAACTAGAATGTGACAGAAGAAAGCATTCAGTGCACCCAGACGAACTTGTAAGAGGTGTGTGATATGGTGCTTTCTGTCACAAAGAGGCTACGATCATGCGCACACTTTGGGGCTTGTGACACTGTCAGCAAAGTGCATGCTTCAGAGGTATATAGGTCCAATCCCAGCATCATCAGGTATGAGCAATGCCGTAAACCATTTGTGCGTCTTCAACGATTAGGCAACTCGTTTTTCAACGTGTGGTGAGTGGAGAAGCGTGCTCGAACTCGTGCCAGCGTTGCGTGCGCTGCACTGAGCGGTGGAGGAAGGTCAGGGTTGCAGCGCCCCCCTCACAGCGGTGGTGAGGAGCATGTACTGCACCCGATGTGAAGGCCGTAAAAAGGGAGCATGCAGGTGCAATCTAGCCTGGCTGTGGCTGTGTCCAACACTTTGCGTTCAGCATCCTTGCGTACAGAGGAAGCGTACAGCAGGCTCTTTGTAGCCTTATGGTTTAAGTGTCCTAACCCTTTTAAAAGCTCTGTCATCTGTGGGCCAAGTGCAAAGGATACTGCGCAGAAACAAAGTACTTGTGTCAAAAGAAACATTGATTTGCTTTATAGTGTTCCCATCGCATCATGTCCTCAGAAGATCATCTTGTGTGAAGAAAGCCTGCTTGATCTTGGAAAGTTTTCAGAAAATGCCACCTCGCCAAGGAGTCATCACTGGAGACCGGATTCTGAGACACTAAAAAAGCATGTTCTAAGCGCCAAAAACAGGCAAGTAAACTGCGGTTTTAGGGTTTCAATGTCATAAATATAGGCGCAATAAATTTTTTCGTAAGTTCACATAATTTTAAATAAGAACATGTGCACAGTGTATCAACAACAGGAAGCAAAAGAATTGTGCCAATGGTTGAACATAACCATGAATTTGCTGCACGGTTGGCAGAACACGGTCTCCGCTTTTATTGTCTAGCATGGGGAGTCTAGTGTCCACTGTCTAATCAATGCATTCCTGGGTCTCTCTTTTCATCATGGCTGAGAAGGGCAGCACAGGACCAGATAGGCAGACCGCTAAAAGACCAGAAGGGAGAGATGTCTTGTATTAACTGTGTTTAATCGTGTCCATTTCTAACCTATCTGTGAGCAGGGCCCCTCACCAGATTTGAGCTTTCAGAGCTGACAAGTGCAATGCATGCGCTGGGTGCTCATGATCACGCCTGCCAATATTTGCATTGCTACGTGTCGCAGAAGGACATGAAATTTCCAGATGAACGCTGCTTCCCCTTTTCGTAAGCGTACGCCCTAAGATGGAATGGGTGGTGTACGACAAAAAATGCGCCTTCTCTTACATCACTCTTTTAGATAGACATTGGTACCCTGATTTTTCTCACCGTACACTCTTCATCGGGTCCTGGTTAAATGCTGCCTATAGTCATAAAAGCAGATAAGAAATGTCCCATTTTTTCGCCATTATCATCACTTTAAGCAGCACTTGATTGGGAGCATGCACGTGAGATTGCGAGAACCATTCGAGGCGACATGTGTAATTTATTCTTGAGCAGATGAACGAAACCTGAAAGAAATAATACACATACAAATAGAATGTGGGGTGTTTTTATTTTTATTATTAATTTAGAATTGTCGCGAGATGTTATACACTAATCAGCCTGCATTTCGCATGCGTTCGTCTTCTCGCCGTTCCTGCATTGTGCCGGCGCCAACCCTTGTGATGCTTTGCAAGCTTTTGGGGAATCGTCTCTGACAGCAGTACCAGTGGTGCAACGTGGTGTAGAGCAGTAAGGATGCATGAACCGTGCCAGCTTTTCTAAGCGTACACGAACTGAGGGATCTGTCCCTTAGAAACAGGAAATACACTACCGAGAGCACCGAATTGACAAAACATTAAAGGAGCACTGACACAAATTTACTCATGCCAAGATTTTTGCGTCAGCGAGTAGCTATGGACCCCGTAGCAGCGATTCGCGACCTAAAACGCAACTGAGGGATGAATAACTATCACATTTATTGATTTATATTACTGGGATCTTGCACTATTAAAAAACAGCCGGCAATCCCACCATTTCTAGCGCTAAGAACACCAGCAGTGGCGCTACCTTGCGGTCACCTCTAGATCACACCACAGCTGACCACTTCTCCACAGAAAAAAGTGATGTCAGGCTGAGCTGCCCCGCAAACATTTCGTCTGCTAGGCCGACACATTCAATCATGCCTTGTCACCTGCATTGCTGTCGTCGCCGTACAAAGTGTCGACTCGGGTTCAACACGATAGTCTGGAGCTTCGAATCTCTGCGATTCGCGACGTTGCAAAGTATTTTTACTTCGATCGACCTTTTGCAGAACAGTGATTCCGAAATGGACGCTGTTCCAAGCAGCACTGCAGAGCTGCCCGAGGATGCACGTTTCAGCCATGTTCACTCGTGTGTCTCAGTTAGCTATATTGGTGTGGCCTGGCGTGCAAAGCATTCAGGTATACAAAGAGGGCTCAATGGAATATAGCTATCGTGAATGAGCATCAGTGGAGAAATAAAATATGTTTTCTGCTTGCCAGGTTCCTTTTCGCGCCTCCAGATGGCCCCACCTACCCAGCCTTTCGCGGTCAACACGGTATTACCACTTTTACGTGGACACAAAATCTACAGATGAACTAAAATTCAACGATACCTGCGTTTTACTTGTTAGCGATGATATCTGACTGTACGCTGTTCTACTTTTGATAGCTTGTGGTCATGTTGATGTGTAACACATACGTGATATGAAAAGACACCCTCATTGCGCTTTTTCCGTGCTTCGAACTAGACGACTGAAGCTCACGATTCCCAGACTTGCTGACCGACAAGCACACGTTTAATCATGCTCTTTTTTTTCACCGTTCTTTTAAAGGTAGTTTCTATTTTGATAATTTCACGAAAGCATTCAAACCGGTACGACGACACAGAGAGAAGTCCTATCGTGTCCTTCGTGTCCTTCTTGTGTCTGTGTCGTTCTGTTCTTGCACTATAACAATTGTCATGTCATACCAACTAGCCCAAGCTGCCACACTTCTAAAGTACGACGAACATCAGACATGACGAGCGAGTGCGTTTCTGCGCTTCGGCGCCAGGATAAAAACACTCGGATCGTACACGTCATTGCTACATTGCTACTAGGGCATCGTCACTCAGAATGGTATTTGTGGAACGTATCACACTGAACACGTAGCACTAGTGTCGATGTCACAGGGCAGTCTATTTTCAGTTTTTTCTCCTTAGCTTTTCTGCGCTGTTGGCATTGAATTAAAATAACTTCCACGTGACGGATGCTGCTTAAATTTGCTCAAGAAGACCTATGCATACCAAGCGATCGAATCATGAGCACATCTTGATCTTGAAATTGGATTTCAGTGCTCCTTTAAGGGTGATTGTGCATGGGCAGCCTCAGACACGTTGTGTGCATGTGACCTTGCATGCACATGACGTGCTGATGCGTGTGCAACATGTGATCATCCTGCTCTGATAATGAAAATGGCAGAGAGGTGATTGAGCTTGCATTAGCTACAAGGGGCAAGTAGCAATGGTGTCAACCTTGCCTCCTCGCAACATGGTTTCGTGGCCCATGACGAGCCTGTTTAAAAAATTTTTGTGGTACAATGCTCTTCATTGGGCACAAAACAACTTCCAGTGTCTAACTATAACTTCTTATGTAACCTGGCGAGGGCCCCATCAAGAAGCAAATTAGAAGCGAAACAAAAGCCGCATACACATCACGTTTTTCTTCCTTCTGATGCACACTCTCCTTTTTCTTAATGGCTCACCACGGTTCCGCATTCATTCACCACCTTCCAGCTACTGTATTTACTCGCGTAATGACAGCACTCGCATAATGATCACTCCTGAATTTTGTCGTCTAAATTCGACTTTTTTTTTCCCTACGTAATGATCGCACCCTGAACTTGCCGCATCGACATGTCATGTACCAAGTCTAGCTGGACGCGTGTATCATTGTTTCTGTGATCTGAAAGTGAGCGTCACTATGTTAATGCTAAGACGTCTCCCGTTACACCACCGATTACCAAAGAGAGGGAAGACCACTTAACCCCTTGTCTATCCGGTTCCCACTTGGCTATGTGTCTCAATCACTTCTTACATACAGGGATTCGTGCTGGGGCCGGGAAATAAGAGACGCAACGACCTGTTTCTGTTTACTGATTTATTTAATTTATTACTAACTGCAAACATCGTATACCCGCGTACATCAACCATTACACAAAATCATAACACATGATTTAGACACTCGCGACGTTCGACACAGGGCAGGCACCTAGAGAAAGTAACTGTAACAATACAAGGGTATGCATATGAAAAAACACACGACGACACAAATGATGAAGTTATCAATGAATAAAACCACGCAATGTCTCAACACGCCACCTCCTTTCCCGCACAGTTAATCTAAATAGGGTGCGTGAAGTTCGTCTCACAAATGGTCGGTGTTGTCAGTCTTCATCGTCTTCGTCGTCTTCGTTGTCTTTCTTGGCGATTTCCATTTTAATCTTCTTCCATAACGTCCCGCAATCACTCACTTCCTCGTTTTCCATCTCTAACTTTCATTCCTCGTCATATCATCTCTGCGTCAGTCATCATCTCATCGACTCTCCTTGCTATCTCTTCACACCGTTATCTTCCTTTTCCATTCCGTCTCTCTACCATCTCGAGTTCATCGCATCGTCTCTCTGACTCGCTCGTATCGTCTCGTTGTCCCTTTTTGTAGGGCCCGACTCCGCCCTACCGGGGCACCAAAGCAATCGCCACTATCGACGCGGCATATTTTCTTGTCAGTCGGAGTGTATCATCTTCGACGGCCGCCTCCGCGGCCCACACCAGTAAAAAACCCTCTCCTAAACAAAGCCGAGCAAGTAACAATGTACAAACTCAAGCCTCAGAGAGAGAGATGGGCGAGCTGTCCCAAGATGCTTTAATTACGGGCGAACAATGGTCCCGATGCTTTCGGTACTTGATGAGCCGATGTCCAGACCAAGTGTCAACGTTTCCATGCAGCTCAGTGTCTCCCGCGAAATTCTCCGTAGCCACCGCTTCTTCGTCATTCATTGCCGCGGTTGGCCATCCGCGCAAAAGGCAGTAATGAGCCCTGGAGCCACGGAGGCTGACGGAAAGTCAGGTCGGACCTGGCACAGGCGCTGCGGCAGGGTCGCATTCCCTGAACCAACAAAAGGTGCTCTGCTGCTCTCCCATGCCACAAATCTGAAAGGTGCGCGCGGATTATTTCCACGGTACACTGTCACACTGTCTGTAGACGACAAGGCGCCGCCCGGTCCTCGTGTTTGCGCGGGGGGGGGGGGGGGTGCGAGAACAGTAGAAATAATCCTTCCAGGTACTCCACTCCGGAATGCCCATTCGTTACACCGAAGGTTTTCTTTTCCTTTTTTTTAATGCGTGGGTTTTAGAAATGAGCGTAAACATCTTGAAAGGACCGGGGTTCAGTCCGTGTTTGCGGGGACGTCACAATGCCGTAAATTTATTGATTTAAATGAAAGCATTCCTTATTTAGATGGAAGAAACTGTTTTGACTCGCGTGATGTACTCGCAACCTCCATAACTGAAGCAAAGAAGAAAAAAAATGCGGTGGCTTCGCTCCAAGGAGTGCTTCGCTCTGTCACCCACCATGTTTGTTTTGACATTCCGCACTGTTACAGCGGCGGCCACCTGTTGGTCGACCTGTGTTCATCCCGTAGCAACGTTTTTTTTTTCCTGAGACCACGTTTTTTTTTGTGTGCTTTGTGATGGTCTGTTAAAGCGCCATTTCACCATGGGGCAGTATGCGAGCTTTACTGCCGCATTCGAGCTGAAGCCGCTTGACTACGTGCTTGAGCACGGCAACCGCGCTGCCGGCAGACATTTTGGCGTCGCGGAAATCCGGATACGATATTGGAAAAACAGTGCAACATGCTCATGGCTACTAACAGCGCGCGATGGGCTTTCCGCGGACCAAAATCTGGCAAGTTCCCTGACATTGAAAAGGCAGTCCTCAAATGCGTGAAGGACATGCGCAAGGACGGTTATGCAGTGTCATTAGACATGATACGGACGCAGGCGTGCATATTTTCCCGGAGGCTGGGCGTGGCCACAAAGGATTTCCGCGCCAGTTTCGACTGGACGACACGCTTCATGCAGTGGAATGGACTGTCGCTGGCATTTCCAACGTGCTCGACGAAATGGAATATGACCCTCTGTGGGACAGTGAGGACACTGCCGGTTCCGACAGGGAATCGTGCGGAGACGACACTGACGCAAGTGATGCTTCGGAGTCTGAATGAACGTTAGGGGGTCAGAGAGGTAAAAAATAAAAGGGCAGTGTGCCATGCATGTAGCTCCTGCGTAATGCAAGCATTTTATTACGAAGTAAGCCTTAATTTACATTTAGTTTTGGTTGTGTTCATGATAGCTACCGTAACAATTCTGATCAGCGACTTTTTGCATTTCCGGGGCTCAGAATATTTTTTCACGGAAAATTTACCCCGCATGATGATCGCACCCTGAAGTTGGAGTCAATTTTTTTGAAAAACAAGTGCGATCATTATGCAAGTATATACGGTACTATACAGAAGAACCTCCTGCCCTCTTCACACCGCTACACTGAGGTCTTTGGGGTGTTTCTTTTATTCCTTCTATTCCAAGGACACCAGTCTCCTCTCTTTCTCCATTCCTTGCTTCTCTCTCTTGCCCTGTAGACGCTGAGATGTGTGCTCCCACATAGGGCTAGAAAAATAGCATCTTTTCCTCTTCTCAACATCTCCGCCTCCTTTTCCAACCACTCACCCCATTTGAGCTCTGTGGTGTATGTTGGCCACTGGATCCCATTTCACTACTGCTAGCGGTTGTTTTGATTGGCCGACCAATAGAACTTGGTTGAACCCCATAATATTTGGAAAGGTCAATGCTGCCGCCTGACATGAATAACTGTTTGAAACCACACTTGAAAGCTAAATTTGTGCTTAAATAGGGTTCATGTAGGCGTCGATTTTGAAAATAGACATTTACGTTCATACGTCACTTTCCGTTCATTAAGGCAAACAATCCGTTATTAGAGACCAAGATGTTAAACAAGGCATGGAGCTAGGAGACGAGCACATTATATTCTAACCTATTTCAATGTTCTGCCCCCTAGCATTTTTTGCATAAAAACAAAATGGAAATCAAGGAAACTGCAATGGCGTATTTGTCTATACGTGTAATGTGCATCGCGTATTTGTCTATACGTGCAATGTGCATCTCGTGTTCTTTTATATGCACCGATTTGCAAGCGTACTTTTGAACAATCATTTAGTGTGGCACTTTGTTCGTGAAACATAGCCGACTTTCTGCTTTTCGTTCACTTTCAATTTTTGTAACTACTGTATTATGGGGATGATTACAGTTTATATGCCCTGTGCTTCTAATCTGATGTGCATGTTATTTTGTCTTATCATCTCTATTGTGCCTTTAACTGCCATCATGTGACGTGTGCGGTTTCTTTTCTGCCTGTCAGGCTCTGCCCCTCAAGCCTCCGATTGGCTTTGGTAGGCGTAGCCATATATACTGCTTTTTTTTTTGTTGGAAGGAAAGGTAATATTATTATTATTAGTACTATTATTATTATAGGCACTTATAGGCTTTTAGGCACAATTGCCAAAAATGGGCATCTACAGGCACTATATAAAAACACTTCAAAAGCCCTCCATAACCTCTAATTCATGCTAATGTATCCCAAGTGCCATGATAGGAATGCAAGGAATAAAATAGGCATTTGCCTTTAATCCGTTCTTTAGTCGTCTCTACAGGTATGGAAATAATTTTTGTTGTTCAAAGCTGATGGCACGTTTCGCTAAAATCAACCATTTCTGAGTGGCGTCTGATCCTTTGCTACAACTCATTCAGTATATGTGAATGGTCTAGGCTTACATACCACATCCAGGATTAAGATACTTGACAATGACCGTGTGATTATTGTGGACATCAAAATCATGTGGACACCGGTGACTTATGGACAGATCTCTACCAGGTAGCTTTCCAATGATGCAACGTTAACGGTACTAATGAGAACTAACAGACAATGATGGCAAAGAAAGTATAGGAAATGTTATTAGAAGTACACTCAGACCTCGATGTTATAAAACTGGATATAACGGAAATAACGAAATCAAGGACCGTAATTGGCAAAAGTAGAAGAAGAATGAATGCGAGAGCTGTGAGGCCTTCGAAATCGGGAAGGAAGGCAAAATGTCATGTGTGAGCGAACCCTCAGTTTTTATCACAAAGAAAGAATTTGCATTTCCAGATAGCTAGTAAGCTTCGTGTTTAATTTTATCAGTTTCACATGTTTCATGCTCTGTACAGCTAGGTGCGCAAGTTTGACATGGCTAAGGTGGCCTTTTTACGCACGATGCTGATTTATGTGTTTGGCTCAGGTGGCCTTTTTACATGCGATGCTGATTCATGTGTTCAGGTGTCTGCAGTTCTTCAATAAACATTCAGTTTTAAGTCCAGCGCTTGTCCTGTGAGGTTGTTCGTCTTTGCTGTCTTCGTGTCGTTTTTTCATTGGTATCATTTTTCTTTTACTATATGCAGGTCTGTCTGTAAAAAACTAAGAGTGGGTTTGGCTAAAAATATTATTACGGCAGAGAAGAAACGCCGGATCGACGAGGCTGTAGATAAAATATGTTGTACCAAGCAGTTCCGGGTGACCGATTAATCAGCGACCGAACGGGGCTAGCTTTTCCTTCTCTTTGTCCGGCACACACGCGCATAGTCGCAGAGAATGTCAATATGCATGCATGTAGCAATCTTTATTGATCAAATTGGGGCATACTGTATCTTCTCGTGTGTAATCCACACCAAGAAATGGAGAAATGGGCCTAAAAAGTGAACTTGCGTGTTTTGACAGAGCCCTGATGTGAGAGCTGGAAAGCTTCTTCAAGCCGCAAAACCTTGGGAAGACAGAAAAATAATGTCTCCAGTAGTGTTCCAACCGTGCACCTGGCTGTCATAGCCTCTCGTCATGGCAGCTGACTTTCAGAATGCCTTTGCAGCATTTGAATTGCATTGAAATGATCTACCGACATCCAAGACAACTAATTTGGGAATGAAAATAATAAGTACTGATCAGATCTCTAAATATGAAGCGAAGTAGTGTCTTGTGGAATTTGTCGTATGTGCACCGGTTGTAACTGGTTGTGTCGCTGTAGCGAAGGCCGTCTGTAACCCTTGACATGTCTATATAAGGTGGTATGCATCTGCTTGCATCACTGGAGTGGTACAATACGGACAAGTGTCACGAACTTCATACACAACACTGGCCTAATGGTGCACATTTAATACACATACAAACAAAAATACCGTATACACGCGTGTAAGGGCCGCACCCGTGTAAGGGCCACATCCCTTTTTTAAGAAGCACATATTAAAATAAAAAAGTTGCATGTAAGGGCCACATCCGCACTTTCCTTGACCCATACGTAATCCAAATGGCGCGCGTGTCTGAGCTACTAGGCGTTGTCAGTATATGGCGTTAGAGAACGCAATTATCATCATCACCATATGGTACGTCATTAGAATAATTTGTTTTTTTTTCATGCTAATATGTTCATGAAGTTGGCTAAAAATTTCAAGTTTTTTCAGTAGTGTTCATACACCCACCAACTAAATGTTAAAGCAGGATTTTATCTTTAACTTCTGACACTTCTATACAAACGCGCTATCCATATCGGCATTAGCATCACCAACTTTGGTATTTGTGCGCTGTTCGGTTATTGTGCTGTTCAGCCTGCCATGTGCTCGAGTTTTGCGCACCGTTGAATGACTTTGGGACTCTAGCTATTTTTCTGCGGGACGTTTTCGTTTTGGCACGATAGGCAAGCAGCTGAATAGCTATACAGCTGGCTATAAGTTGAAGGTAATCGAGTTTGCTCTCGAGCACGGGAATCGGGCCGCCGGCAGAAAATTCGACGTTGACGAGTAGTGTGTTCGACGTTGGTGCGCTCAGAAGAAAGCCTTGCAGAACACCAATATCAAAAAGCGCGCTTTCCGAGGAAAACAGTGCAAGTATCCCGATTTGGAAAAGGAGTTGCTCCGCTATGTGACTGAGGTGAGAAACAGTGGTTTTGTGCTCACTACAGATATGCTGCGCATCAAGGCACTAGCCTTGGCACGTGCTAAAATGTACCGGCCGGGGATTTCAAGGCTAGTGCTGGCTGTGTGCGAAGGTTTCTGAAAAAGGAAGGGACTCTCCTTTCGACGAAGGACCACGCTGTGCCAGCGGCTGCCAGAAGACTATACCGACAAGATGCTTAGTTTTCACAAGCACGTCATCGGCCTGCGCCATGAGCACAATTATCTGTTGTCGCAAATAGCCAACGAGATCAAACTCCTGTGTGGTTTGACTCTCCCGAGAACTACGCAGTCGAAGTAAAAGGCAAGAAAAGTGTCACCGTGCGGACAACCGGCACTGAGCGCCAACGCTGCACCGTGATGCTTTGTGGGACCGCGAACAGGTGGAAGCTACCCCCGTATGTTGTTCTGAAAAGGAAAAGAATTCCCAATGAAGTATTCTCCAAGGGCATCATAGTTAGAGCCCAAGAAAAGGGATGGATGAACGATGATGTGGTGCTTGACTGGGTGAAAAGTGTTTGGCAGAACAGACCGGTAGCTTTGTTGGCCAAACATTCACTTTTAGTGTTGGATAGTTTCCGCGGCCACCTTACCGATAAGGTGAAGGAGGAGCTGCGCCGTGTCGGCACAGACATGGCCGTGATTCCAGGCAGCCTCACAGGAATGTTGCAACCATTGGATGTGAGCGTGAATCGACTGTTCAAAGTTGAATTCCGAAGACTCTACACGGAATGGATGGCAACCGCAACGGCAACGATGAGCAGACGCCGACAGGATGGCTGAAGAGGGTGCCGCTTGCTACTGTTCTCGGTTGGGTATTGTCGGCGTGGAGCTCGGTGTCGACGACATTGTGTCCCGAAGTTTTAAGGTCAGGATATCCAACAGCCTGGATGGCACCGAAGATGACTGTTTGTGGAATGATGGTGCTCCGCAACACACCATCTCGGACTCCGAGTTAGAAGACTTGTCGAGTGACGACGATTTAGCGCACACGCGGCATACCGCAATAAACGCTCTTCATTCGCTAACTGGTACGTTGTTTTTGGTTCACAAAAAAAAAAGTTCCGTGTATGGGTTGCACCCTGAAAATTGGCCCTCATTTCCTGAAAAAAAAGTGCTGCCCTTACACGCATTTATACGGTGTTACGCCTTATAGGCAAGTATATGTCCCAATAAAAAAAAAGGAGCTATGAATATATTTTACGAGACCTAGTCTCATTACTTTACAGGCAAACCCTGGATTTACGTAGCCACCACTGTGGTCTACTGCAGACACAAAGGTCGTGAGATTGAATTCCAATCGCAGCAGGCATACTTTATGGAAGCTTCAGAATGCTAGGTGTCTATGCACTGATTGATGTACGTGAAACAACCCGATGTGATCGAAATCTTTGGAGCTGTTCATTATCCCATCTTTTGTAATAATATTGTTGTTTTGAGAGATAAAAGCTGCCACAGTTATTAGCGTTATCAATTATATACTTCTTCATTTCAGCTGTGGGAACATAAACATTTCCGGCAACTCGCTCACAAGGATTGGCACCTAGCTCGCAGGTCACAGGCGTGCTGACTCACTGAGGTACAGCACAAAGTATGTTACCTATTTGCTGCTGGACCCATCAATAAAATGTGACTTGCAGCTTGTGCAGGTAAGAAAATGTTTTTGTTGTTTACACATGTATAGCATATTTGCATCAGAGAGATCAAACCTTTGTTTTGACCTTCTATTACACTCAAATGAGGTCAGCAGCAGTTGTGCTGTGGAACTAGAAGGATTGAAGAAGGCACTAAAGGGTCTGGACACAAGGAAATTGTGTGCACGAGCTTGTTATCGACTGGCATGTCCAGGTGTGCAAGCACATGGAGCAACACCGGCCTGATAATCCACACTTCTTGAACAATGAGGCACAGTTTGCACTGAGCATTCCTGACAGGCTTTGTGAGCAAGAACCGAGTGAAACCAAACTGAAAATGAGAAATGCACGTGGCCATATACGTATGATACATGGGATTGGCATGCCTTTCGAACGCAGGATTGCCCGATCTACATACGAATCAGTTAAGCGTACATCATGCAACTTATGTGTTACACATGTACACTGTCAGAGCGCCAATTTGGTGATTTTACTACACTTTTTTCGTTACTTTTCAACCCACTACTTTGCAAATGATCTGAGAGAAAATATTTCAGCACACCTAATGCTTCTGCTGTTCCAAGCCTCGCAGAAAACGTTGCGTCAGTTGAACGAAGATAAAAACAAAATCACTGCCACCAGCAAGATTGGCGAAGTAAATCGATTTCTTTTCTCTGACTGATTTTTGACATTCCTCCCAGCTCCTTTGTTCATCGCTGCCTTAGATAAGTAACATAGTTTGATGATCAAGAAAATAGGCACTCGCAGTGCTCAACACAAGGGACGAAAAAACATCGCTGACAAAATAGCAGCAGCTGGAGAGTGACGTCAGAGGCTCTCGTGGTCACACAATACAGCATTTGTTGACAAGTATGCCATCTACATTCGAGGCTCCGGAATACTTTTCGAAACCAAACCTGCTTCTGGTTGTAACATAAGAGCATGTTATAAAACGTTCATCTCGTATTAGAGCAAATCGGTATTTATTGCCATGAATGATGAGCCACGAACCTCTGACCTAAAGCAAAAAAACAAAGGCGCACAAATGCTCTGTCACTGCTCTTTTAATAATCTGACCTCATTGGCTAGTCTCACAACTGTAGTGTTGTATTTTGTTGTATTGATCCTAGGTGGCGTCACTTACCCTAACACACTAACAGACGGCGCCACTAAGGGGTTACAGGTGTATATATATATGGTATCAATAAACATGGCGGGGCAGTTAGTCGCCGGCCCAACCCAACGTCGCATCGTCATATCGATACTCTCGACATGGTGCCAGAAGTGGGATCTGCATCATAGTAAAAATGCCTCTGGGCGAGAACAAGGACAGCGAGCTACCTGCAGCGACCACGGCCATAGTGGCCGTGGTCGCTGGGCCTAACTTACAACCGCCACCCCATTTCGACTTCGAGAACCCAGCGGCTTGGCAAAGGTGGCGTCAGCAGTACGACGACTGCAGTTTTGCAACGGGTCTTCATGCGGTGGACGATGAAGTTCGCTTCAGAATGCTGCTATACTGCATGGGCACCAGGTCACGGGACATCTTGTGTTCATTGCAAGTACGGGACGAAGACTATTCAAAGTGCAGCGTCATCGTTGGCAAGCTGGACGGTTACTTCTTACGCCCCGTCAACGAGGTGTTCGAGAGCGCACGGTTCCACCGACGTGTTCAACAGGCAGGCGAGACAGCTGACGCATTCTTCACAGCACTGGGAAACATGGTGAAACGATGCTATTACTCTTCACGGGACACCGAGGAGCGACTTGTCCGCGACTGTTGTATCGTTGGCCTTCGTGGCACGAAGCTATCCGACAAGCTCTGCCACAATCCTAAGCTTACGTTAGAAGTGGCGCGCATTTGTGTCCGTCAAGCAAAAGACGCAGAGAAGGAAAGGGCAAATTTTTCAGCAGCATGTTTGCCAGCAGTGATAACGCATCACGAGTTGATAATCGTGGACGCGGCGGCAAAAGTCATGCAGAACCGCCCACAGCAGCGAGAGATGCGCAGCGCAGCTGCCCCATGGATGCATGTTTCTTCGCCTTGTGGATTTTGTGGCCGGTCCTTACATTTACGATCAGAATGTCCCGCACGCCGAGCAACCTGCAACAAATGCGGAAGGAAGGGCCATTTCGCAGTGGTTTGCCGGGCGGCTAGCAAGCAACTTTTTGTTGTGGAATTGGGTACTGTCGGTTCGAACAGCGAACAGCAGCCCAAGTTCGTGGATGTAAAAGTGGACGGAATACCTCTACGCTTCAAAGTTGACAGTGGCGTCGAGGTCACAGTCGTCCCCAGTACTTTTTCTGGAATTCCGCCATATCTTGAGCCGCCGGAAGGGGAGCTTTCAGGACCGGCGGGACAACCGCTGAACGTGCTGGGAACGTTTACCGCCACTCTGCAATGGAAGAACAAGTCCGCAACGCAACGACTTTACGTACTTCGGTCACAGGCCATGCCACTTCTGGGATTTCCTGCTATCCAAGAGCTGGGTGTGGTCAAGTTCGTGGACCTGGTGGTCGAGACGCAAGGCAGCCAGGCGGCATCAGACAAGCTGTTCTGTGGCTTGGGCGAGCTGCAAGAATCGTACACTATATGCCTAAAACCAGATGCTGTCCCCTATTCGCTGCTGGTCCCAAGGCGTGTGCCCATCCCTTCACACGGCGTCGTGAAGGCGGAGCTGGATAGACTTGAAGCGGAGGGCGTGATCAGACGCGTGACAAAGCCTACACCGTGGTGTGCCGGTATGGTCGTCGTACCAAAGGCATCCGGTTCATACCGCGTCTGCATCGACCTCACCAAGTTGAACCAGGTAGTGTTGCGTGAGCGCCATATCTTGCCCACCGTAGACCAAGTTTTGGGATTACTGGGTAATGCTCAGGTGTTCTCGAAGCTTGACGCTACATCAAGTTTTCATCAAGTAAAACTGGCAGAAGAATCTGAAGAATTAACAACATATATAACACCATTCGTACGTTATTGCTACCGTCGACTGCCATTCGGGATAACGTCCGCCCCCCGAATACTTTCAACGCCAAATGAGTTACATTCTCGAGGGTCAAGACGGCGTCGTAAACATGATTGACGACGTTTTGGTTTTTGGCCGCGACCGTGCAGAACATGACAGCCGGTTCCAATCAGTGCTGGCTCGACTGAGAAACGCCGGGCTGGCACTGAACAAGTCAAAATTTCAATTCAGCGTCACAAGTGTCAAGTTCCTCGGCGTAGTTATCTGCGGCAGCGGTATTTCGCCGGACCCACACAAGATTGCCGCTGTCAAGAGCATGGAACCTCCTGTCGACGTCAGTGGCATCCGCAGACTATTGGGCATGGCAAACCACGTGGGGCGGTTCTTACCTCATCTGTCAGAGGTGACGACACCCACTTGAGGACTGCTCAACAAAAGAAGTGACTGGGCGTGGGGACTGGCCCAGCAGGTCGCCTTCCAAAAGTTGAAAGACATGATGTCCTCCAACATCTGCATGGCTAACTACCATCCACTGTACCCGACCATCGTATCCGCAGATTCCAGTTCGTTTGGCTTGGGTGCTGGATGTTAGCTTAGGTTCTATGTATGTCGATGCTTTACCACCAAGGATCCAAAGGATTCGACTGAAACTCATGAGGTACCAGTACATAGTATTGTACGTTTAGGGAAGCTGCTGGCAACAGCTGATACCCTTTCATGAGCCCCCATCACATCAGCGTCTCCAGCAGAAGAAAACCAAGTGAAGTTGTATGTCAGCGAAGCCGTCGGCAACATCACGCAAGGCTCACCAGTTAGCCTTAAAGCGGTTCGTCAGCACCAGATGATGGATGGCGAGTGCGTTACCCTCGTGAAGTACTGCAGGCAAAGTTGGCCTCGAAAAAACAATGTGCCATCAAACCTTTCCAAGTATTGGAAGTACCAAGTGGAGCTGACCGTGTGCAATGGACTGCTACTCAAAGGAGGGCGTCTGATGATTCTGGAGGCTCTGCAGAAGGACGTCTTGGATTCACTTCACGAGGATCATCAGGGTGTGAACCGATGCAAGGCCCATGCGCGTGATGCTGTTTGGTGGCCTCATATCGACATCGATACTCTCGACAACAATAACAAAAAATTGGGATGTAGTTAACATACCAATTGGACTAGGCTGAAGCACAAGGCTGCAATACTGCAATAAATGAGGTGTTTCATCTATTCTGTCTTATGTAGTGTTCAAATGTGTGTTCTCATTGCAGCATGCATGTAGACATGATTTTTCAGGAAATAGCAAGCATGTTCTCTGTAGTAAGTGTTGAGGCAGTGATTTGCACTTCTGATATTCTGTGTTTGTTTGCACAGGTCAGAACTGGCTGCTTTGCAGAGCAATGGAAACGCTGACAGGGTGCAACATAGAATTGAAACAGGAAGGCGGCAGTGGGCCGTGGAGCAACCAAAAGCTAGGAAATGCAACCTAGCGGTGTGCCCAGTCAAAGAGTCCGCAACTTTTGGTACATATATGCCCAGGCAGGGAAAAACTTGGATGTGTACGATGAAAAGAACATGCTTAGCCCACTGCTCACTGCGACTGCATGCTTCGATGCATCGTAGGTTTATGAGAAAAATTTGTAACAGCCTTTGAAAGGGGACATGGGACCCGATAGTGAAATGTATTAGTATTAGGCCTAGAGACATGATTTTTTTCAGGGAATACTCAGCTTTGTGCACTGATTGAAAACATGTAATTACATTTTCTTTACATCACTCCGTAAAAACGTTACTATTCTTATTTTATGAATTCGGGATGTGACTTGCATGAAAAGTAATGCATCAAAAGAGCAATAATCGAACCTGTATATTGCTGTATATTCAAATAGTGCAAATATGCAATTTCATGCTAGTATCTAAGTTTTACACAAAGTTATGAAGTTTTTATGTCGCAGTCTCTTAGCTCTGAATTTTCACTGGGGATTTCTGGAAAATTTCAAAATTTTACAATGTCCTTGAACATTTTATCAAGGTTTTCTTGCACACTTCAATACCCTAGCATTCGAACAAAAAAAAAAAGATCAAGAAAATCAAATCAGTATTAGCGACACAGTGCTCGTTTCAAAATTCAAAATGTGCAAAAATCTGTATTTGAGAAAAACGCAATAATTGAAAAAGTTGCGAAAATGAAAATTTCATGCATGAAAGCCATAGCACTTGTATTCACAATCACTCAGAAAGCCCCTGCGGAGTAGTGTGAAGCAGGCTTTTGCTTGTGGCCTTTCGTCAACTCTTTTTTACGAATGATGTGGTGCTAAGCAGCTCTCGTTGAGTAGTTATTCATGATTTCGTTTGTAAACAGTTATGCTAATTGCACCTATCTAATCGTTATACCATTAATTACAATTAGTTCTTGTGTACATGTATGCCAACATTGTCATGTATACTAGAGCAATGTCTTTATTGCAGCGTAGTGGTGTTTGTCCTTGTACATAGATGTGCCCAAGTGTATGTGCCCTTATTGCTGGAATATTATGAAACTTTTATTGTTTGTTCTTGTATAGTGTAAAATAAACTTTTTCTGAACAACATCCGTCCGTCTATTCTCTGCCTACTAGTGCCGAGCCCGCTCCAAACGTGTGAAGCGGGCATTGCTATTGGCATCACGATATCTTGCGTAAGCACGTGACGAGAAGGTTGGGACACCAAGGTACAGTTGGAACCCAGACTTGCTTTTAAAAAAAGGGCGATTCAAGAAGCTTGTAAAATCGAGCTTCTTGGTGCGTATCCACGATTAAAAATTAAGCAAAAATGTGCGCAAATTGAGGACGCCCAAAATAGCATTACATCTATTTTGTATTTCTTGTCCATATTATTCTGCCCTGTTTTTTTTTTTTACAGCGACAGCTGTTACGGCATTATAACAGTCGGGTACACCATTGTTGAACATCGCCGGTATCGGTAACCATTCTCGCGCGAAATAACAAAAAAGTGACAGCATATCTATGGAGTGAATGATAATAAGTAGGGCGAAACGTCTATTCATCCGTGCATGCGTCCGATTGCGTTCGAGAATGCAGACAGCGCGTGGGTAACACTGAAGAGACCCGAGCCAAAGAAGCCGAGTGCAAGCGTCTTCAACGCGCCCGTCGCTCTGCTCCGTCCACGCCCCACCAATGATCCACCATGTAGGGCGACTATCCAGGAGATTAAGAGAGCCACTCGTTGGCAAAGTGTGTGCAGCAGCTAATCAGAGAGTAGTGGTAGTGTGGAGTAGCGGCAGGGTAACGCCATCTAGGAAATTAGACGAGATATGGGCATTCATTTCTTTGCCTTCTTTTTTTCCTTGCCTCTCCTTCTCTTGGTTATGCGTGACTAGTCACAGAGTTAGACTATAGGGAGCTTCGCCCCTAAAAATAGCTGCATAAATGGAGAAGGCAAAGGACACAGTCTTGCGCGTGCCAGACCAGCATACTACCAAGGAGCCATTCCGGTGTTTGAAGTTCTATTGCAAACTGACCTTAGGCAGGCTTTATGCCGGGAAAGGAATCGAAATAAAATGAGTAATATGAAGCAATTTAGAGCAGCATATCAACAACCAGGCAGAACACAGTGCAAATTGCGTATATAGTAGGGCACCGATTGATCCAGTCGAATACGAAACCATCAGACATAATTTTTCTTTTTCGTTAGCCACAGCTTGAAAAAATTGCAGATCCCATTGTTGTATTTATATCGTACAGAAACGATGCATCCGATGCCTTGACATCATTCTCTTTATTCTCCAATCCAACGCGCTCATCCTCCTTTTCTTTCCTGTGTACATCATTTCCCCGGCTGTTAAAAAAAAAAAAAAAACTATCGCCTGCGTTGCACATAGTCTCTGAGCTTCGATGGAGTTTTTTTCACTCGTCAGCTTTTCCGTGATGCTTGGCCGGACATTTTGTTCTGCAGTTAAGATGATTCCGACTGCAGTGAAAATGGTTCCTTGGTTTGGGTCCTTTGCCCTGGCATAGGGGGACAGTCGTCGTGTTGTTCACTCGCAGGTGCGCTACCTTGAAAAGGTTGGTCGGATGAGAGCAGATTCCAATTTAGAATTCCAGGCCATCTGTTTATCAGCTTCCCCACGGCTTCTAGGTGTACAGCTTGAAATTTTGAAGAGTTCCATACGTGACCGTCTTCCGAAAGAAATGAGGCTGGCCCTCGTTGCTTAACGATTTTCTCCGGTTTCGAAAAGTGCGAGGATATTTTCCCGTGAACAGATGGCTTTCCCATACGGACGTAGTCACCGACGGCAAAGTTTCTGGTCCGAGCTCCACGACGGCAGTCGGTGTAAAATTGGGGAGAAGCTTGTTTTTGTCGGACACGCTGACGCAGCCGTTTCATCAACTCTGCTGGATTTTCGTGAGATGAAGAATCTGGTAATCCAACAATGCTCAAGCGAGTCAGTACAGGAGATCGGCAGGTGCCACTCCCGTTGCGGCATGAGGTGTGCAGCGGTAGACGCCCAAAAGTCTGTCACGGCGACACGGATATCATGCCGCTCGTATACTGCCATATGGACAACAAACTTAAGGACTCTGTTGAACCTTTCTACAAGACTGTTTGCTTGCGGGTGGTAGACAGAAGAAAAGCAATGGCGTATGCCGCATTCCCGAATGAACTCCTCAAATTCAGCTGAGCTGAATCGTGGACCGTGATCCGGAACTGTTTCATTTGGGTAGCCATAACGAGCAAACACTTCTAACAAGAAGCCCCGCCGCGATGCTCTAGTGGCTAAGGTACTCGGCTGCTGACCCGCAGTTCGCGGGATCGAATCCAGGCTGCGGTGGCTGCATTTCCGATAAAGGCGGAAATGTTGTGAACCATGTGCTCAGATTTCCGTGCACATTAAAGAACCCCAGGTGATCTAAATTTCCGCGATTTGATGGGAGTTTGCCCATCAAATCCCGGGGATAAATTCCGGGGATGCCCCAGGGATAAATTCCGGGAATTGATGGGAGCTTGCCCAAAGGGGCCAATAATCAATGGCTATTTTCCCCCACGGCTTGTCGAGGAAAGTTACTAGGTGCATAGGTGCTGCAGTATGCCGTGCAGATTTGTCACATGACTGGCAAACAAGATATGTTTTAACCAGTTCTTCTACATGGTCATTCGTTTGAGGCCACCAGTACATCTCTCGCAGTCTACTTTTCGTACGACTGATCCCCGGATGGGATTCATGTGCAACTTCCATCAAACGACGAGTAACGCTACTTGGAACTATGATCCTTTCACCACGGTGAAGCAAGTTGTGCACGCACATGGAAATATGGCATTAGCACCATTTCCAGAGATTTTTTTCAGGCCAAGATGACGAAACCAACGTTTACTAGATAATCTAGTAACGTTGGTCGCGTCCTTTGTGGCCAGCAGACAGTCATCATTCCGCATTCCGGTGGCACTGCTTCCTTGTTGGCGAGGGGTCGCCGGCCGTGGGGTGGGTAACAATAAGGTATTCGGGGAACGCACGAAGTTCGAGCCCAACAATAGTCATAGAGCGAGGTTCAATGAAGAGGAAGAACAGCGAGGTTCAATAAAGAGGAAGAACAATGTACACGCTGTAGGGGAGGTAAGGAAACGATGAAACATGTTTTGATGGAATGCGGCGATAACACCCAGGTATACGTGTGGGTAAACTTACATGAGGCTTTAGGTTTTAGGGACAAACATGAAAAGCTGAACACGTCCGCGACAGAAGCAAGTACGAGATGGTTAGAGTATTGGTGACAGAAAAGTAGAGATAAAGGACAGAAATTGTGGAAAAATGAGGTCAGGCTGTTTGAAGAGATACAGATGTAACACAAATGTTTTTTTTGCTGTGATAAGATCAACTTTTTCGAAGTAGATAAGACATTAGGCCAACATAAAAATAGTTACCTCTTCATTTTTCCTTGCGAGCCTGGTCACACACATGTCACCGCCCTGTTATGAAGTGGACGCTCACAGCATCCGCCCATCCATCCATCCGTCCATCCGCCCACGCGTCCATCCATCCATCCATCCATCCATCCATCCATCCATCCATCCATCCATCCATCCATCCATCCATCCATCCATCCATCCATCCATCCATCCATACATCCATCCATCCATTTAGATAAGACATTATAGGCCAACATAAAAAGAAACTTCTGTTTTCATTATTTCTTCCGAGAGAGAAGAAACATTATTGAAGTGTCCCTGCTGGGCTCAAAGGTGGCGGAGGGCCTGCTGATGGGCCCCTCTGTAACCGCCCTTCTCAGGTGGCGGCCAGGCCTTGAATCCTGGTGGCGTCTTCACCAACCGGACAGCCCAGAGCTTGTCCTCCGGGCCTGTGCTAAGTAGCAAAGCCCCCCCACTTCTCGGCCGCGGTGATTGTGAATGTAGGGTCCGTGCTGTGTTTAACTGAGTGAGTAGCTGCGGGGCAGGCCCTTACAATATGGTTGAGCTCGGCGTTAGGTGCACCACGCGCTTTTCACTGTGGCGTGTGAACAGCGGGGTAAATACGGCTGTACAGTGACGCACAGGGGAAAGTGCGTGTCTGTAGTAAACGCCAGGTAGTAAACTGCTGCATACCAAAGCAGCAATCTGGTAGTGGTATTTAAGTCGGGCCTTGCAGTGATACATTAGGATTTCTCCAAAGGTAACCATTCTATCCTTCCCATTGTCGCGAAACAAGAACACCACCATCTCTCACTCAGCCACGTCAGGTCGCTAAGGGTGGTGCTCTGCTGGATGACGCGCCCGGTGTACGAGAGCTCGGGTGGCGTCATGAGCGTGTTCGTTCCCCGCGAGCCCCAAGCGGCCTGGAGTCCAGATGAACGCAACGCGGCGGCGACGTAATGGAGGTGTACTTGTGAAAATTCGGAGTGCTCGTTGGATGAAATCTTTGGTAATGTTGCGGATGGCAGTCATGGAGTCGCTGGTGATGCAGGAGGCTTGGGTTGAAGCGTAGGCGAGTGCGATGGCTGCGGCTACGCCTTCTTCTGGTCTGTTTACGCGAATGGTGCCTGTTGCGATAATTATGTACTGCGGCCTGGTGGCAACAGCGAGGGCCACGGCCCCATGCATAGGATATTCCGGTGCGTCTACATACGCCACGTGCGTGGCTTTCACACAGCGCTTACCTAGTTGCTTGGCGCGGTGTACTCGTCTTTCCGGGTTATATTCAGGGTGCATATTGCATGGTATGGGGGGAATCACGAAGGTGTCGCGAATGTCCGAAGGAATTAGGAGGTTCTGGCTAGACTGGGAGACGTAAGGTCTGCCGAGTGTGCACATGACATTACGTCCTGTAGGAGTTTGGCCTTATCGTTCGTAGTGCAACATACATTAGGATTCAATGAATTCGTCTGTAGTATTTTGAAGTCCTAGGTCATTGAGTTTCGCATTGGGCGTAGACATAGGGACACGCAGTGCGCACTTGTAGCAGCACCTGATTATTATGTTTAGTTTTTTCTTGTCGGTGAGCGTAAGTTTCATTATTGGAGCAACGTAAAGAATGCTGCTTATGGAGAGGCGGTCACCAGTCGTATGAAAATGGCCTCTTACATGCCTTGCTTTTTATCGGCGATGCGGAAGATGAGCCTATTAGTCTGATAGACATGACGGTGTAGCAGTTGCATTGTTTCCGAATTGCCGCTGTTATGCTGAATGCGGAAGACCAATACGCGAATGGTAGGAACTGTTCGTATAGGACGATAAGAGAGAAGCTTCGACTTTTGGAGCGAGCAGGACAATCCTCGCTCTTCAGCGTAAGTTTTGATTCTATCAATAGCCAATTGAAGTGCATCCTGTATCTCTCCGTCGCTACCTCTGGCAATATACAAGGCACTGATCTCCACTAGGGTTGCTGGATGGCGCTTCGAGCTCTCCGGCGCGCGGCCGCCGGAAGTTCGAGCGCTTGTCCCGGAAGTCGGACAAATGGCCGCCGTTCCAGCATAGCGCGTGCTACGTATGGGCTGGTTTCGCGCGCATTCCGCTAAATATGCCTGCTTGTTGCGCCGTCAACTGCACCAGCAGACCAGAGAAGTCGTCTGGGAAGACGTTTCACTTGTAAGTATTACAATATTCTGCGCGACGTGCGTGATACGCAGCGAAACGCAAACGTCATATCAGTGTCGTTGTTAAGCTGTGGCTCTTGTTACGCAGGTTCCCACGCTCTAAGCCGGATTTATACCGGCGTTGGGTGGTAAACTTAAGAAGGGACAAATGGACTCCATCCCCAGGTAGCAGACTCTGCAGTGACCACTTTACTGACAACTGTTTTGACAGAACGGGCGCACGAACTCGGCTACAGCCTGACGCCGTGCCCACCTTGTTTTCTTTCCCGAAGCACCTGGAAAAGGTATAGTACGACATCTCGGCATTTTGGTATAGCGGCCCGGAAAAAAAAAAGCATACTGTTCGGCCATCGCAGTTCGCTCGTTTAGCGTTCGTATAACTAGTTGATGCTACGTTTATTAGACACTGAAATCGCCTGAATGGGCGCTACCTTCTTTTGTAGTTCATCTGCTGAGTCACTTTAAAAATGACGCCCTACAAATTAGCTCGGAGCACAATAAAATCTACATGTAGCTGTGAGAAACTGTGGTTGAGAAATTGTTTGGCACACTTACTCTGAAAACCATGTACTGTAAGCAATGAAACGGAATTGGAAAAACATGTCCATTACGTTACAAAGCACGAGGTCTTGAATTTTAAGTGCCAATTTTTTCTTTCAATTTCTGAAATGCTCCTATCTGCGTTATATATCTCAGTGGTGCTATGATAGCTGTCTAAGATGCTAGTGGTATAATTCAGAAACTGCTAGACTGCTATAATATGCTTAACGCCAGCATATTTTTTTACTTACAGCATTTTGCACTCGCAGTAATAAATTAGCATAACTGTGAATGAAACACGGCTGTTTCAGAGGACTGCTGAGAGAAAGCCGCCTAAGCAGAGAACTGCCATTGTGGATGTGACCCCAGTGGAACAGCCAAACGACAACACTCCAACCACGGTGCAAGAGAACTCAGCCCATGCAAGTTGCCTTTTTTTGTACTACGCTGCCCGAGTGCAGCTACTTGGTCCGTCCTCGGTTGAATGTAACTAGTCCGATGTTAGTCAGGCCACTTTCTTGTAATCTCGTGGTAACCAACACGATAACTTTGTATACATTACGCACACTAGGATAGCATCCAATTTCAATCAAGTTAGTAGTCCTAGTATGTTCTGTAGTCATAGCAGAACATTGGTTTCATTCATGGCTGCAGCACCAGTTTTTCTAATCCAGGGAAAATATTGAAATTCCTGTCTGATGTGGCATTTCTCGAGTGCACCGGTAAATGAAGGGGACAAAGTTAATTTCTAAACTCCCCTGTGCACCTGGTTGCTTATTTTCTGCGTTAAACCACGTAAGCTACGAACAGATGCCTGCTTTACAAAGACTGTCATATGATGAGTGGTTTTTGTGAAAGGTGTCTTTTTCAACAGCTTTAACTTTCACTGTTTTGTTTTCAGGTCGCCGAGCACAGCTATGCAGTCCTTGACACGCCAAAAACACTGAAGAGGAAACTGGATGCTTGCACAGATTCAGCGGCGACAGTGAAAAGAAAGCTGAAGCTCAGCCTTGAACGAGAACGTCGGTTAAGAAGGAAGGTCAGCTCATTTAATGAAATAATTGATGACCTCAAGCACAAGCAGCTCATTTCAGAAGATGCCTCGGCAATGCTTGAAAGGAACTTCATGGGGATCCCCTTGGAAGTTACGAAACGGTTGCTCAAGCAAACATCCAGTGAAGGCGACAAGTCGTCTGTTAAGTTAATCCGAGACAAATATTCTCCTGCACTGCGTGCATTTGCACTCACGCTACAGTTTTACTCGACAAAGGCATATAACTATGTCAGAGAAACATTTCAATGTTCCTTGCCACATCCATCGACTATAACTAAATGGTATAGCTCCATTAACGGAGAACCTGGATTCACAAGCGAAGCAATCAACGCCATCCGAGCAAAAGCCAATGAGGCTAAGAAGAACAACAAACAGCTTCTCTGCAACCTTGTTGTTGATGAAATGGCCATTAGAAAGCACCTTGAACAAAAAATTTCGAGGCTACGTGGATATTGGCAATGAAGTGGACGATGACAGTAACGCAGTTGCGTCTGAAGCCCTTGTTTTCATGCTCGTATCTCTGGACTCCCACTGGAAGGTACCGTGTGGCTATTTTTTGATCAATGGTCTTTCAGGAAAAGAGCGTGCGAACATTGTGAAGCTCTGTCTGACAAAGTTGCATGAGACAGGAGTGCACGTGACATCATTGACATGTGATGGTCTCCATTGTAACTTTACAATGTTCAAAGACCTGGGGGCTTCCGTTGAAGATGCATCAGTGATGTCAACATCATTCCCTCACCCTGTAACACAAGAAAAGGTGTACTGCCTTTTAGACGCATGTCACATGGTCAAGTTAGTTAGAAATGCTCTTTCTGCTCTTGGGTGCCTCAGGGACGCATCAGGCGCATCGGTGAGCTGGGACTACATTGTCCAGCTACAAGAACTTCAAGAAAAAGAAGGCCTGCATGCAGCAACAAAACTACGTGCTGCACACATTCAGTGGCAGAAACAGAAGATGAAAGTCAACCTTGCTGTCCAGACTTTAAGCACTAGTGTGGCTGACGCCATAGATTTTTGTCGTGAAGACTTGGAACTCCCACAGTTCAAAAATTCAGAAGGAACTGTGAAATTTATTCGAATGTTCGATAAACTGTTTGATTTCCTCAATTCACGCAACCCAGTGGCCAATGGTTTCAAAGCGCCGCTCCGACCTAGCAACAAGGGAACCTGGATGAACTTCTTCGAAGAAGCCAAGGAGTACATTAGGGGGCTGACTGACGGATCAGGTGTTCCCATTTTCAGGACGCCCAGAAGAACTCCATTTCTAGGATTTCTGGTGACCATTGAAAGTGTCATCGGTCTGGCATCAGCGCTCCTCCTCTCGGACAATGCTCCACTCCGTTACTTTCTTACTTACAAGCTTTCACAAGACCATATTGAACTGTTCTTTGCCGCTGTGCGTTCTAAAGGTGGCTGGAATAACAATCCCACAGTCTCACAATTTGTGGCGGCATACAAGCGACTTGTCACACACAACCAGGTGAAGGGTGGGCGAGGGAACTGTGAGTCTCTTGACAATACGCGCATACTGTACGTGAGCAGTCAGTTTTGCTCCAACGATGAGCTCGACATGGCCACAGCAAAGCGAAGCAGCACACAAGACCTCATGCAAGGCATAGACCTACCCGACGAGAGCGAGCTAGATGTCATAGTTGAGGATCTCCCTGCACTGTCTCCGTACCTTGGAAACGTCGTTGGTTACATCGCAGGGTTCGTTTGCCGAATGGTCAAACGTAAAATACCTTGCGCAGTATGCTACTCGGCCACCATTGCCGAGACATGTGGTTCGGCACTCCTGAACAGAAAAAACCGTGGAGGTCTTTCCAAGCCGTCGTCATCGACAACGTACATCTGTCAGCTGACTGAAAAAGCTGTTCGACTGCAGGAGAAGGTTCACGACGGAGGCCTTCCCAAAAAGAATGCAGCTGACACTGTGACAGCCAAGGTTATGGCAGAACTTTCGGGAGTGCTGAGCACGAACAAGCTCTATCCGGAACTGCATGGCCATATGTTCGAATCAGCAGTTGACTCCAACCACTTTGTGCGTCTTGTTAAATGTGTCATCGGCTGCTACGTGAAGATCAGGATGCACCATGCCGCGAAGCAAGCTACTGCAAAGATAACAGGACCAAACATCCGCAAGCGACTTGCGGAGTTGATTATTTTCAGTCACCAGTGAAGTGATGTGACGTGGCATTTCTTAAGTGCTTCAAGCGACTTGCAGAGTTGATTATTTTCAGTCACCAGTGAAGTGACGTGACGTGGCAGTTCTTAAGTGCTTCGAGTACAATAAACACGTGAAATCCATCTTTGTACATGTATGCCTGTTTTGTTTTCAATGGCGAGGCAGCAAGCATACTTAAATATTAACCTGCATGCACTATTGCCAACCATCTCCAGGCACTGCATTGTCAGTAACAAGGACACGTGCACAAACGTTCTGAGTAAATGAGTTTTTCGTACAATTGCAGGCCTCTCAATTCGAATGAAGCAGTTCCACGCGTCCTCCTTTATCATTCTTTAAGGGTTACACTAAAATGTCCAATTGAAGCCGTAACCAATAGGCAAATCTAAATCTGGATAGACCAGTTTGCATTAGGCACTGCGTGTGCGCAATGGGTGGGCGTCCCTGAAAACTAGCAATAAATGTGTTCATAAGCTAGAAATTTTCTTTCAAGAGAAAGGGCGATACTTTTTGTCAGGCAATGATGAGAAAGCGCGTTTTAAAAGAATTTACTTTGACCTGCTGGTTACACATATATGCTTGAATTCATATTGTAAAGGGTTCCGATGTACTAACCTTCAAAGGTAAAACAGGAGCAAGCTGCGCACAGCCAATTCAGGATTTTTTTTTTTTGGCCGGCACGTAGCAAACATCAAATCGGTTATTCTGTTTCAGGCAGCTTCCTCCGCGTTGTTATCGAACTCGCTTAGCTAGTTGATTTTCCGATAATCCAAGGCCTTTCACGGCTGTTGATTTATTGTTTTCGACTAATACAAGCCCCTTCATGACTGTTAATTTATTGTAAGACGTGCATCCTAACACGAATCATAAAGTCCACTCGCCAGCATAAATTCCGTTCGAGCTGCGTCGTCTCCTCTCGAACCGATACCTAAGTGACATTTTTGTTCTCCTTCGCAATTATAAACTGCTTCATATTAACGTCGCATGTTTCGGTATAGCATAAGTTGTGATCTGAACGCGATGTGTATCACCAAAATGCAATTAAGTGAGAACAAAATGCAAAATGCGTCAATGGGAATGCTGATCAGCGGTTGAGAAGCGTAGCAGACGCTCAACTTCCGGGACGAGCCATTGAACTTCCGGTGGCCGTGCGCGCGCCAGGCCGCGACAGCGGCGAAGCGCCATCCAGCAACCCTAGTGGAGATCAGTGATACAAGGTGATATCGTCGGCGTATATGCTATGGTGGAGGTCAGGGATATCGTCTAGAAGTGGCGGAAGGTGAAGCATGGCCAGGTTGAAAAGAAATGGAGAGAGGACCGACCCCTGTGATGTCCCTTTCTCACCGAGAGTGACGGAAGGTGCAAGTTAATCGTTGACCGAGAGTGTGGCTGTCCTGTCCGTTAAAAAGCTGTGAATGTAGCGGTAGGTATGAGCGCCTACGTTGAGCGTGGCCAGGGCCTCAAGGATAGATGAATGTAGCACATTGTCAAATGCCTTGGAGAGGTCTAGCCCTGGAACAGCACGTGTCCCATACCGAGAGCCGTCTTCACTGTCGATAATGTCTCTTCAGTTGCAGCATTACGTCTTGTGTCGAAAGTTTAGTGCAGAATCCGAACATTGTATGCAGGTAGAAGGCACGCTATTCCATGTACCATTGTAGTCGAGTGTGAAGAACGTGCTCGAGTACCTTGCCGACACAAGATGCGAGAGATATCGGCCGAAAGTTCTCGATAGTGAGTGCTTTTGCTGGTTTAAGTATCAGAATGACTGTTGTGGTTTTTCATACTGTTAGCATTTCTCCCGGCCGCAAACCATTTGCAGATAAGATGTGAGTGTTTTAAGTGATTTTCGTGAAAGTATTGTAAGATTTTATTTGTAAATTTATCCGAGCCAGGCGCTGATTGGGGTCGCAGTTGTGAAACTGCGAACCTTACTTCCACTTTTGTAATCCGGGAATCTAGCGTTAGATTATCCCCCCCAGTGTAGCATGGGAGATCAACCAAAGTAGCACTGACAATGTACCAACTAAATAGGTCCTGGATAAGGTCCTCATCCGTACCTGGATAATTGTGCAGAGCAGTGATTAAGAAGGGGCGCTGAGCAGCTTTTGTCAATGTTGGTTCTATCATACGACGAAGAATATTCCACGTTTTGGGCACATTTGGTAAGCGTTCCATAGCGTTACAAAGCTGATGCCAGTTCTGGCGGGAGAGTTGAAGAGCGTAATGTTTATTTGACGTGTCAGTATAGCAATGCGCTTGCGTAATTAGCGGTTAAATTTGTTGGAGTTATAGCACTTGCGCAGACCAGTGAGGGCATCCCACATGTGCAGCAGCTTGGTGTCTACCGTGTCGCCTACGGCATCTTCTAGGAGAGTCTTTGTAGCACGCTTAACGCCTCGTAGTAAGGAAGCTGTTCATTGGTCGATTGTGGTGGCAGATTCTGGAGAGACCGTTGCCCCCAATTCGCGGAAGACATTCTGGTCAACCAGGCAGGCTGTTTAGATTTTCTGCTCTGCGGGCCAGCCTTGACGATCGTTTGTATTATATAGTGGTCGCTGCCTAAATGTTCATGAAGGTTGGACCACTCTGCATGCGTAATGTTCGCAGTGAAAGTGAGGTCAGGAGTGGTGTCTCTAGCAACGCTGTGGTCCAACCAGGTAGGGTATTGCGGGTCTGTGATAAGGGTGTAGCCAAGATTGCGGGTGTCTTGCCACAGCATTCGTCCTTTTCTGGTGTCATGGATGTATCCCCAAGCGGGTGAGGAAGCGTTAAAATCCCCTACTATGAGCAGGGTGGAAATTCTTGCCGACTTCTTGACATAAGAGAGAAGCTTGTGAAAGCGACGTGGTTGTTGTGGGCTGCTGTAAATATTGACCAAGAACATATTGGTGGGTGCCCGGCGAGATGAAGAGAGGATTTCCAATATATTGTGTGACACTGTATCAGAGAGCGAGGGGTGTTGAATAACAGAGATATTTTGTTTCACGAGGGTGGTAAGGACTTCGCGACCATCATGGGCTTGAGCAGCCATAAAGAAGGCGTATCCGACTAGCTTAGCCTGTCCGCCCAATTTCTTTAAAGCAATAATATCTGGTGTTTCTGTTTCTTTGAGTGTCGATAGAAATTGTTGTAGCACGCTCCTCTTACGGCGGTAGCCACGGCAGTTCCACTGCTAGATGCTAAACTGAGTGTGTGGATTATTCAAATCCATCTTGGTTATTGCGTCCATAAGGCTTCTGGCGCGAGTCTGAGCGATGTGTACACCACTCAAGCTCCGTGGCTCTGATTGTAGCTGGCGAGAAGACTCGAAAGTGTGGCTTCAAGGTTGTGCTGGATAATTGTCGCTCGGGCTTCTAGCTTTCCGTCGAGCATTAGGTGAGGTGGTGCTCTAACTTTGCTGTGAGGATTGAATCGAGGGATTGCTCTAGCGTTTGCACAATGGTTTGTTCAAGCATTAGCAGTAACTGCCATTCAAGTACGTTTCGAATCGTGTCATGGACCTGCTGCTGCGGTACAGACTCTAGAGGCCAAATTGGTGCTGAGGCCGCAGGTGGTTGCGACGATGGTGTGGCTGGTTCTTCTGTGGGTGGAGCCTTTCGTTTAGGGGGTGGGGGTGGGGGCGGAATTGGCGTGGGGGCTAGCAGAGTAAAACAGAGAAGAGAATGGCGGTTGCTGGGCAAGTTGTTTCCGAAGAGCAGCGTTTTCAACGTGAAGTTCTTGTACTAACGCACGGAGTGAACGCAGCTCCAGTGTGAGAGTACTTAACATGGTTTCCTTATTAGATCTGGTCGTGTGTGTAGTTGTAGGTCCTGTATTATGTATAGGAGCAGGTTGGGAGGCAATGCTAGCCCAGCTTACCATATGGGTGGCGAGGGTGCGACCGGGTTTCCGCTGCTGAAGGGGGGGACCATCCAAAGCCTTGGGCAGCTTACTTGTAGGCGAGGAACAACTGGAAGGAAACGAATTTGGAGATACTGAAATAATGGTATAAGCACAGACATAAAAGAAATTTTGGCATGGGCCGAAATAATCCTTCTAGGGGACATGAATGCTCACATGCAGGACCTTCGCGAACATTCAGACACCAACAGCAGGATATTGCTAGATCTCTGCGAGCAACATAGTCTTGGATAATTAATGCGGGGCCTAAGTGCGAGGGGCAGATTACGTGGGAAGTCGCACACACGGAATCGAGCATTGATTACTGTCTTATGACAGAGGTTATCTATGCAAACGTAGATTGACGAGAATAGACAAGGCAGGCATTAACAGCTTGTGTAGTGATTATAAACGCAGAACATTAGGGATGGGATATAAAAGTGACAATACGAACATGGAGTCAAAGTTTGGAAGCTCGTGTTTAAATGACACACATATAAGAAATATAGATGCAAGGGTCGAGGACAAAGTAGAATAACTACTAGGTAAACACTGGGAGGATAGTGGGTTGTTGCATGTAATGACATGAGAGATGGAAAGAGAGAAGAAAACGATTTGCTGGATATGAAAGGGAAAGTCTTAAAGTTGGTGGAACAGCGAAATCCGGGATGTGATCGAGAAGCGACGTGAGGCATCACGGGAGCACAGCCAGGCAAAAAAAAAAAAGAAGCGGCCACAGGATGAAGTCAACCAAATATGGGAAATATATTAAGAGAAAAAGTCACTCTGCAGAAATTGGTTGAGGCAAGAATAAAGGTGAAAGTGAACGTCAGTTGACAGAGATTTGTGAAAAGAAGAAGGCTACACCTAGAATACTTTGGAGCCGCCATAAAGCGCTAGGTAGGAAGTTTGTAACAATGCAACAACATATGGTATGTGAAGAAGAAAATAAATTGGAAGGGTACGTAGCACTAGCTAATATCCGATTGGTAACAGCAGATTTGTTTAAAAAGGTCACCCAGAGGGATTCTCCGGTGTGTAAAAGTATGAAAAAGAGTGCAACCGAGGAAGAGGTAGTAATTGAGAAATTCGATTGGAAAAAGGCCTAAGTAAAATTTCCTATGCGTACTACTACTGGCTTATATGGGATTCCTGTCCGCCTCATCATTGAAGTAGGACATAGCACTGAAAAGCACTGGTGAAATCCGTGGAAAAGTACTTACAGGAGAAGGAAATACGTCACACTTGGCGGAAAAGCAGAATGAACGTAATCTCTAAATGCAAGGTAGGAAAGGTTAACATTCGCTCGAAGAAACCGCTAACCATTATATCTGTGGTATAGAGGTTGGCGATGCAGACAGTAACATTTTTTTTAAAATAGAAACGTGGGCAGTGCGAAATGATATTTTGGGAGAACTTTGAATGAATTCCGACTCGACAGGCGCTTAGACTATAACATCTTAGTTCTTACTCAGTGTACAAAAATATCCAAAATAAAAAGAGGTCCTTAAACGCAGCTTATCTGGACATCATTGGGGCGTATTACAACATTAGTCAGAATGTTTGGTGGTACATTTTGAAAGAAGTGAGTACAGGTGACGACTATGTACAACTTTTAAGAGAAATATACCGAGAAAAAACAGTTTGCATAGAATGGGAAGAAATAAGTAGCAACAAAAGCGTTAAAATTAACAAGGGGCTGTGACAGGGATGCCTCTTTTTCTCCGCTGTTATTCATGATGTACATGGTGCGGATGAAAAAGCGCCGGAAGGTAGCAGCGTTTGGTTTATTCTGTCACCCAAACAGCCTGGCGCAATGGTTGAACGGAAGTTCTAGGTCTATTTTACTCGACAATATTGTATTATTTGCGGACAGTGACGACATTATACAGCGGCTGGCAAATGTATGCTGAAGGGAAGGTAAGGCTCCAAGCCAAGGATTTAGGGCAACGAAATAAATATTGATGGTATCCAATAATCACGAAGATCAGGCGGTTTTGATACTAGGCCGAGAAATAACAAAGGTAAGCGAGTACAAGTACCTCGGAGTATGGATAAATGAGGGAGATAGATATATGGAGGTAGAGGAAAAAAACATTAACAGCAAAGGGATAGAGGAATGCTGCAATAATGAAGCACAGAGCGTTATGAGGATGGAATAGGAACGAAGTCCTTTGAAGTCTGTGGAAAGGTGTAATGGTTCCAGGGCCCACTTTTGGGAATTCAGTGGTGTGCATGATGTCAGAGGTGCAATCAAGATTCAATGTAAATCACAGGACTGTGGGACGCCTCGCGTTGGGCGCTCACCGGAAGACGACGAATGAGGCTTTAAAAGGGGATATGGGATGGACAGGCTTTAAAGTAAGGGAAGCTCAGTGCGAAGTGAGATTTGAAGAGAGACTTAGGAAATTAAAGGATGGTAGATAGTATTTGTATAAGAAGAGCGTGGACACTAAGTGAAAAAAAATAGCTGGGAGGCTCACCAGTAAATATACAGCTGGCAGTTTGGGTGACATGCCCACAAGCAGTATCAAGCGAAAAGTCAGAGAGGTGGAGAGTATTTATTGCATGACAGTGATGAAAACGAAGCCGGCGCTTAGTATACCGAAAGGGCTAGAACGAAATAAGGCGGGAGAGGTTTCATGATAATTCAAGGGGAAGTGCTTTGCTGTTCGAAGTGAGTTCGGGTAGCTTTAGAATACATGACTGTTTTGAAGTGAGAGTGCACTACTTAGACGTGGACAGAAAGACAGGGACAAGCGCTTGTCCCTGTCTTTTTGTCCGCGTCTAAGTAGTGCGCTCTCATTTCAAAACAATCATGTATCACCAAAACACCAAATCAACCATATTTAGAATACATAGTAGTTACGTTACGTTTTGGTTCTTTCCACTCGGCTCTCGCTTGTTGCGCGACATTTGCTGCTGCCACCCAGGAAGCCGAAGACGAGAACTTTTCATCTGCTGGCACCTTGAGGAAACGACCGCTCCGACATCATCTGGATATAGAGATGTTTATTTGTTTCTTTTTCTCCCTCTCACTGTCCCTGCACCACTGGTTTTATCCGCTGTCTCCCCATTCAACCACGGTTACAGTCCAATCATAACGCACCACTCTTATCTTCCAATCGGAACGCACGGATGTGTCTCCCCTCGCCACAACCTCGAAGACCCACCGCCTCTTGCCCACTCATCGGTTTTCCGCCGTCGCTCAAGTTCCTTTCACCCCGGTTCCCGGAATGATCGACGACAGGCGTTGCCGGGTCGTGGGAAATCGCCTCCGAGTAAGTTCCCGCGATGCCGGGCTGACAGGCCATCAATACAATTGGCCCGTGCACAAATCCCGTCGCCTCCACTGATTCTGGTTGTCCGGCAGACGCGCACGTGCACCTTCCATCCTTGCAGCCTGGCCCGGCCACCTGCAGCCTGGATTGGTCTCCAGTAAAGCGCCATAATTGAACCCCTTGAGGCACGGGAGTTGTCACGTCCTTTGTGGCCAGCAGACAGTCATCGTCCCGCATTCCGGTGGCACTGCTTCCTTATTGGTGAGGCGTCGCCGGCCACGGGGTGGGTAACAATAAGGTGTTCGGGAAACGCACGAAGTTCGAGCCCAACACCTCCCCTCCAACCGTGTTGCACTGTATCTTTGACATGCGACACAAACACAACTGCATATGCACACATGTTCACTGGCTCGACACGTGAGGCACCAACTGTCACTAGTACCTCGTTGACTCCGTCGCGCGCACGCGCTAACAAAGCATACAGCCCCCTTAACTCGCCGTCCCTTTTATGCGTCATCGTTAGGAGTCACCAACCGCGACATTGCGTCGGCATTTGCGTTTAGACACCCCTTTTTGTGTTCAATTTCCAGGTTATACTTCTGTAGTGCCAACGCCCACCGTGTCAGCCTAACACTCTGCGGAGTGTTTAAAGTAAAAAAATTGAGTGGGTTTTGATCGGTAATCACCTTGATTTTAGCGCCAAACAGCCAAACATCCAACTTCCCCAGTGCCGAAATGATTGCATAAGCTTCCTTTTCTATTGTGGCCCGTCGGGTCTGAGCCGGGCTAAGCTTCTTGCACAGAAAAGCGATAAAGCGCTCCTTCCGCACCAGATCCTGCTGTGTCAGGCACGTACCAACGGCGTAATCGGATGCATCTGTGGCGAGGATAAATTCTTTCCTCGGATCTGGTGCCTGCAACGCCGACGCCTGAACTAGACAGTTTTTCACCTTGTCAAAAGCTTCCTGCGCCTCTGTATTCTAAGGTAATTTCTGCGGAATACGTCGGCCAGTTAGGTTAGTCAGAGGCAGAACGACTTTGGAGTACTCGGGCACGTAGTCCCTATAATAGTTGGCTAGCCCTAAGAAACTACGAAGTTGTCCCTTTGTTTCGGGAGCCGGGATGTCCTTTATCGCCCTCACCTTCGCTGGATCGGCCCCGTACTTGCCTGATCCCACAATATGCCCCAAGAATTTTACTTCTTGTTGTGCAAACCGACATTTGCTTACGTTGAGCGTCAACCCTGCCTTGGCTAGGGACAGAAGCACCTTGTCTAAATGTTCCAGGTGTTCGTTCCAGTTCTCAGAGTATATCGCTACATCGTCAATGTAAGCGCAAGCATAATGTCTATGTGGAGCCAGTACACTATTGATGACCGTCTGATAGGTACTGGCGGCATTCTTTAACCCAAAGGGCATCACTCTCCATGCGTACCGGCCTGAGGGAGGGCAAGAGCGGCACAAACCTGCGCGTCCTCGTCGAGAGGTATTTGCCAGTAACCCCTGAACAACTCTAGCAGAGTTATGTACTTAGCCTTTGCCACTTGGTATAACATGTCGGTCGCCACGCTCATGGGAAATGCGTCTGGCTCTGTTATTTCGCTGAGTCTCTTGTAATCGCAACAGATGCGGATGCCACCGTCCTTCTTTGATACGCAGACCAGTGGATACGCGTGCAGACTTTCAACCGGGTATATCAATACCCACTGCTGGAGCTCATTTACCTGCCTCTCTACTTCATTCACCGGCACTCTGTATGGGTATGCGCGCCTCGGTTGCTCTCCTGCTTTGATTCGTATTTTATGGATTCCCACTTTGCAGGTGCCGGGTTTGTTTGCGAATACCCTCGGGTGCCTCGCGATTAAGTCTCGCAGCTGTTCTCTCTGTGTGGGCTCCAGGTGTGCTACCTCATCAAGCTACAGCGTCGCCTGCGCCTCTAGCCCGCATGGTGGGACCGGAACCTCTCCAAATTCCTGATCGCTTTCGAATATCACTCCTACTGCAGTTACTCGGGCGTGATATGCGCGAAGCTTGTTAGCGTGAATGGTTGTGCGTGAACCGTCCTCGAGCTCAACTAAATAACTGTACGGGCGCAGTTTTTCGACAACTGTGATCGGTTCTTCCACTTCGCCACTAGCTTCCCCTCTCCTTCCTTCTAGAGTCATAGTACTTGGTCCCCTGTGACAAACTGTTTGTCTGTGGCCCTCAAGTTATAGCGTCCTACGTACTCCTTCTGGGTGACTTCACTTTGTCGGGCGGCTCCTTCGCTAGCTTCTTCCAAACTACTTCGGAGCTTCGCAAGATATTCCGCTGCTGGCATACCCAATGATTCCGGCACTTCCCAGTCTCCTGACCAAGTCCTTTTGAGAATGGATAGGGGCCCGTTGGGCACCCGCCCGTACATGAGCTCGAACGGTGACCACCCTGTAGTCACATGTGGAACCTCACGATATGCCCATAAAAAAATGGAATCATCCTCTCCCAATCGCGTCCATGTTCGCTGACTATGTGAGAAAGCATTCTGATGAACGTGCCGTTCCAGCGCTCGACTAAGCCGTTGCTTTGCGGGTGATCGGGCGTGGAAAATCTCGGAGTTGCCCCCAGTTTTTACATCTCCTGTGTCAACCTCGACGTAAAGTTGGTGCCCAGATCTGAGCAAATTGTCTCTGGCACCCCGTGTTGAGAAAATATCTGCAGTAACGCGTCACATGTAGCCTTTGCCGTTAGTGAACAGAGGCATACCACCTCTGGCCATCTGGTATGTAAGTCTGCGACATAAAGAGCATAGCAGTGACCTCTAGCCGAAGGGGGTACCGTAGGACCGATGCAGTCCATATTTACTGTCTGAAACGGCGCGCTGGGCCTGGCCAGGGGCTTTATCGGAAGCCTATCTATCTGCTTCGTCGGCGATTTCACCTGGCATCCATGGCACGACCTACAGTACTCCTTTACATCTCGCGACATCTGCGGCCAGTAAAATGAGCTTTTCACTCGTTGTAGTGTTTTCTGCTCTCCTAAATGACCTGCCCTTGGTGAATCGTGAGCCATTTTCAGCACTTCTTTGTGCCTGTGTGATCGCATCTGCAAACAGCACTAGCTGTTTGCAGATGCGACCCGCGAGGTGTTCCTGATGATACAATAGCTCGTCTTGAACGAGCATACCATGCGTTCCGGCCTTTGCCTGTGCCCAAGCATCTCGCAAAGCCGGGTCTGCTTCCTGAGCCTCACGAAACTTCTGTCGTTTGCTTTTGACCGGCTCGGAACCTTCGCTGTTGCTCTCCGCGGTTATGACGCCTGCCATCGCCCGTTGCCCCTCGCATGCTTCATCTGACAGCTCTACTATAGCTTCGGTCTCCTCGACTGCTGAACACTCGTCTGACACTATCTCACGTTTAACCCTTTCCTCGAGAAGCTGTGCGTAATCGTTGGGCGTGATCAGCGCGTCGGTGCCGTCTAGCAGCTTATCTGTGATTGAACAAAGCACGGCCGACTGCACCGCCTCGGACATCACGTAAGGACTTCCGGCAGTAGCTATGAGCGGCACGTAAGCCAACTCAGCGGTTACCTGTTGCCCGAACGCTCCCGTCAACTTTATCTGCGAACCCATACCATCGTACTCAGGTACCACTGCTTTTCTGATGACGCTCACCTCCGCTCCTGAGTCTACCACGGCATTTATTGATCGACCTGAGCTCTCAAGCGTTACAGTTTCCAGTGAGGGTTGTTTCTGCTCTTTACGCTGCCACAAACTGTCTGTCATTGCTATTTCTGACCCGAATGCAGAAGCCGTCACCCTCGCGACCATTGGACCGTTTTGTTGTCCTGCTGGCCTAGTGCCTTGCCTTGCACCTGAGCCCTTATTCGGGCAATTCCTGGCAATGTGGTCGGCACCCTTACACTCAAAACATCGCCATTCCCCTTTTCCGTCCGTGGGTGTATCTACCGCTGTTTTAGCTTTCTTTTGCCACTCCTCTACATTTGCCTTTTTTGTGCTGCCTTGCACTTTTCGCTCTCCTCGAATCTCTCCGCGAGCCTAGCCATGCCACCGGGCAGAAAAAGGACTCCTGTTGCTTACAAATGACATGCGCTCTCGCTTCCGGGCTCAAACATTATTTCAAGCGATCAGCGACGACTAGCTGCTTGAGTTCCTCGAACGTGCCTACCTTTGAACTCTGGACGTAATGGTTGAAATAATTCTCAAGGCGCACGGCAAACTGATCCCAGGACTCCATTTCCCACTTTTTCGGTCCCGCAAACAGCCTCTTGTACTCTGCCGCCGAAAGCCTGAGACCCTCCAAAATGCTTGACTTAAGCTTAACCTAAGCTTTGCGCTCCTCTGCTGTAAGCCTGCACAGCATCCCGCATGCCCTTTCACTCAACGGTGGCAAAACTAGCCCGGCCCACCATTCGCTCGGAACTTCATACGACTCGAGTGTTGCCTCAACATCCTCGAACAACATTGGTGCAAGCGCCTCTTGGTTCGGCATTGGTGCCAGTACACCCTTTAACAAGCTTGCGAATTTCAGTCGCCTGTCTTCCTCTGCCCTTCCGCCAAGCGCTACGCTGTCATCGTTCTCGTTGGACTCTGCCCCATTACGGGCTCGTAGCCGCTGGCTTTCCAGCATCAAACGCTGCTTCTCCGTTTCCGTCTCAGCAATTTTTAATTGAAGCTGGAGCAGCGCTAGCTGCTGTTCCGACGCCGTATCTCACGTGCCACTACCATGACCCCCCGTGTCGCTGTCGGCGACTCCCAACGCCTGCTAGTTTCCTGCCCCTTCCCCGTTCATTTCCGAGTTATCCCTTTCTCTGTCTCGCAAGTTGTAATGCTTTGTCATCGCCTGCGCCCAACAGAAAATCAAGAGGTACCCGCCTCAAGTAGCCTTGCGGTGCGCTCTTCCTCCTCGGAATCTGGTGAACTAGCCTTGCTTCGTTGATCCCGCAGCGTGGTAGTGAGTTGAAGGTGGTTGTCGTCAGTCTCGGCCGATGTCGCTCCCCGCTGTCCTCCTCAGTTCAGCCATGCAGATCCTGCCAACTGCGCCAGTTACGTTCCGTTTTGGTTCTTTCCACTTGCCTCTCGCTTGTTGCGCGACATTTGCTGCTGCCGCCCAGGAAGCCGGAGACGAGAACTTTTCATCTGCTGGCACCTTGAGGAAACGACCGCTCCGACATCATCTGGATATAGAGATGTTTATTCGTTTCTTTTTCTTCTTCTCACTGTCCCTGCACCCCTGGTTTTATCCCCTGTCTCCCCATTCAACCACTCTTAGAGTCCAATCGGAACGCACGGATGTGTCTCCCCTCGCCACAACCTCGAAGACCCACCGCCTCTTGCCCACTCATCGGTTCTGCGCCGTCGCTCAGGTTTCTTTCACCCCGGTTCCCGGAATGATCGACGATGGGCGTTGCCGGGTCGTGGGAAATCGCCTCCGAGTAAGTTCCCGCGATGCCGAGCTGACAGGCCATCAATACAATTGGCCAGTGCATAAATGCCGTCGCCTCCGCTAATTCTGGTTGTCCGGCGGACGCGCACGTGCACCTTCCATCCTTGCAGCTTGGCCCGGCCACCTGCAGCCTGGTTTGGTCTCCAGTAAAGCGCCATAATTGAACCCCTTTTGGCTCGGGAGTTGTCGCGTCCCAACGTTACTAGATAGCTTCAGTTGTAAAACTCTCCCCATGCGCCGTGCGCCGCCGGCGTCTCCGTTTCTCGGCGTGCCGCGAGAGGGCGGGACCGCCGTATTTTGCTCTGCCCGGCCGCTGCTCATCGCGTGCAACGGCGCTTCTGCCAACGCCGCTTCGGCCTTCTCATGACGTTAGCGCACGATAACATCAAAGATTACCCGCTACCCGTCAAGTTGTCCGCGTCCAGACTACATCTAGGCCAGAGTACTTTCCAGTAGCTGCTCAGGATCGCTTAATGTGGGGCAGAAAAGCCGTCCGTTACGGCTCATTGCATTGCTTTCTACAACAGGTCAGCCGAAGCGCATCGTAGTTTGCGCGCGCTTGCGTCGGCTGCTCGCCGGTAGTCAACCACGAGCGTGAACGGTCTGCCGCAAGCTGGTAGCATGGAATAAGCCTCCGTTAAAACTTATTTTGATTGTCTCTTCCGAATTTTATAAAAAATCACGAAACCGCTCATTTTGTTTTCAGCCAAAGAAGCAAGGTCACCATTGGAGCTACGTCATTTAGTGGCTCTAGTAATTATGGCCACTCGAAGACGAAACTTCCCAATTGTCTCGACGTCCTTTTTGGAATAGTCCCTTTTCCATGTCTTGCCCTGACAACAGTTAGCTTTACCAAACGCCACCAAGAAGCGACATTTCTGCAAAAGGCGAAATAGCTTTAATTGAAAGAATTATTGAGTCAATTAACTGACGAAGTTAAACCAGCTTACATGTCAATAAGCATAATATTCTTTTCAGCAATTTATTGGTTTTCACAGTGCACACTTTACGGCAGACACGAAGTAGAAAAATATATGCAACGTTTTTTTTTTAAATTTACACTCAACTCCACACCTTTTTTGCTTGAGGTGAATATTGCTACAATATACCAAAGCATGTTAAGAGAAACAAAGTAAGTAATAAATAGATACATGCAAGCATTTTTATTTACAAATCAACTCCACATCTTTTTTGCCTACGGTGAATATGGCTACAAAATACGAAATCATGTTGACAGGAAAAATGTAATGAATAGATACATGTATGCAAGGTTTTTTTTTTCATTTACAACAAACTCTACAACTTTGCCAGCGTGCTTACAGCAGCTTAGCGCGTTTGCGCGCCGACTTGACCTGCACATTCAAGGCACGCTCTCGCTGAAGGAATCTGGAATAGAAATGCATGCGCGTCACCAAAAAAAAAAAAAAAGCTCCTTATCCGGTGAAAGCTCCTTATCCACACGCGGGATGGCCTTATTCAAAAGCGAGCGAAGCGTCGCATCTTTGGGAGCCGAGAAGAAGTGCCTGTCCGTGTTGTTCTTGTTGCTGCTGTAGCCACTGGTACACCCGGAAACGAAGCAGGTCGGCATTGTCGGCCTCAGCCTCACATGCAGAGGCCCACAGCAATGAAATACAGTCGCTGGAAAATCACTAAATGTGCCACTCGAACGGCATCGCTCATTCAGCACTTCTGAAAACGACCGCGCGAACAAGAAACGCCGGAGACCGGGGCACCGTATGCGCCGGCAACTGCGGCGCATAAGCAAAACCGCCTGCGAGCGCCCCGGCAACCGAGCCGGTTGCGACTGCAGCGCCACAGACAGAAAGATCGGTGGCGGTTCCGGGCAGCGCCGGCCAGTTTTACAACTGAAAATAATCTAGTAACGTTGGTTGCGTCCTTTGTGGCCAGCAGACAGTCATCGTTCAGCATTCCGGTGGCACTGCTTCCTTGTTGGCGAGGGGTCGCCGGCCGCGGGGTGGGTAACAATAAGGTATTCGGGGAACGCACGAAGTTCGAGCCCAACAATAGTCATAGAGCGAGGTTCAATGAAGATGAAGAACAGCGAGGTTCAATAAAGAGGAAGAACAATGTACACGCTGTAGGGGAGGTATGGAAACGATGAAACATGTTTTGATGGAATGCGGCGATAACACCCAGGTATACGTGTGGGTAAACTTACATGAGGCTTTAGGTTTTAGGGACAAACATGAAAAGCTGAACACGTCCGCGACAGAAGCAAGTACGAGATGGTTAGAGTATTGGTGACAGAAAAGTAGAGATAAAGGACAGAAATTGTGGAAAAATGAGGTCAGGCTGTTTGAAGAGATACAGATGTAACACAAATGTTTTTTTTTGCTGTGATAAGATCAACTTTTTCGAAGTAGATAAGACATTAGGCCAACATAAAAATAGTTACCTCTTCATTTTTCCTTGCGAGCCTGGTCACATACATGTCACCGCCCTGTTATGAAGTGGACGCTCACAGCATCATATATATCATATATAATATATCATATATCATATATAATAACATATATCATGTATAATGACACATTAAATTGGAGAAGTCACATTGATGATGTGTACTCCAAGGCAACACGGGCCACGGGGTGGCTACAGAAGCTTGCAAACCGTAAAGCAGGTTTAAGAAGAGATGTGCTAATAATGATATATAAACTTTATGTGCGGCCCATCATGGAATTCGGATGTGTATTATTTTCTGGCAGCGCAGTTTATAAAATGAGACCCCTAATACTTCTGGAAAGAGAAGAGCTGCATTTGTGTCTGGGCCTACCAAAGTTTGTTGCAAATAACGTGTTGTATATGGAAGCTCGCCTACCTTCTCTGCTAAATAGGTTTAAAATTCTTACTGTGCAAGCATTCTTAAAGATATACAGTTCACAACAAAGACTCTCATTTTACGCTTTCATTCTAGAACCGACTTTATTTTTCGAAACCCATTGGTCGCGACTACACACCCCGCAAATAGTATTTGCACAAGCGCTACTAAAGCAACTGAATGTAAAAATTAGACATATTGGTCCAATACACAACCTAAAGTCAATGCTTAGCATACATTTCGATGATATATTTCCTCATAACGCGAAACAATTGGCATATAGGTATTTAAATGACCAGTTAGCAGATTATCTAGCTCACCTAGAGATAAGCAATATCATAGCGACTGATGCATCTGTGTCAAAAGAAAAGGCTGGGGTTGGCATCTTCTCTCCTTCTTTGGACTGGTCCTTTTAGATTCGACTCCCAGATTATACCCCGGTATTCATTGCAGAATTATTGGCCATTGTTCTTGCCCTACGCAAGTTACCCTCAAGCGAATCGTTAGCAGTTATCATTACAGACTCGTTATCAGTTTGTAATGCACTTTCTGCGGCAGTAAATTCAGAGCTGATGAATACGTTTCGGCATTTAGTACCGAAAAACGTAAAAAAACTGCATTTGCTATGGGTACCAGGCCACCGCGGATTATATTTGAACGAAATGGCGGATTCTTTAGCAGCAGTATCCCTGGGTGGGCCCACCATCCCAGTTTTGCCAGATACGGCTTACGTAACCGCGATAAGGTTCCGAAATGCTTGCCTGCAATGGGGAAAAGGTAATTTGGATATATTCAAAGATTTCGAGCATTTGAGCTATTGCTGGAATAAACAGTGGTGTGTATCTCGCCAGTTAGAGGTCACTTATACCAGATTGCGCTGTTCAGTTCCACAACTAAATTATTACCTTAAAAAAGCTCGGCTCAAGGCGTCACCGTTATGCATTTGGTGCAACGAAATTGAAACAATTGAACATTTCTTTTTATTTTGTCATCGTTATTCTTATCAGAGAAAAAGATTCTTAGCAGCCCCATTACAAAAGCTAGGAATACAAGTAAATCTACCAGTAATTTTATCAATTGGCGGAACTTCATTTGGTTACTGCCACAGGGATGTATGCTCCGCTGTGTTTGATTACATCAACGCAACTAAAAGATTACCATGCTAGTGATTTCCTACCTTTTCAGATTTTTAGTTTATAATTCGTAGTTATGTCTTTCAAAAACAAAAGATGGTTTGACCGCTTACTCAGCAAACATTTTTGTTTTTGGTAGTAATATTTTCAGCTACTTTTTCAGATTGGCTTCATTTTCAATTTAGTTTCATTTAAGTATCCTGCCGCCCGGTTCTTGGCCCATCCCCCTTTGTGGGTAAGCGCCATTCATCAGAGGTCATCAGCCTCAGCATCATCAGCTGTGTTATTACTCTCGGGCACAAGTTCGCCGTGCCTACGTTAGCCTATTAAAAGAGTTCATTGAATAGTGCGTTACAAATCTAGTGGAAGTGCTGGCTGTGATGCCAAGACCCTCTCGAGTGACGGAGCACAGTCCAGAACCACAGTGATTTCGACCCAACGAGCTGACGCCTGTTCATCAGCGCTGCAGTCGACGCCTACGTGGTGAGGGTCCTGAATTTTCACTTTTATCGACTTCGCTTGGAACATCAACGGCTTTGAACGGGTACGCAACCGACATGACAGCTCAGGTCACTCCAGCCAACATTGTAGTAAACCAGCCAATGCTACCAAAGCCTTTCCACGGCGAAAGCTACGAGGACGCAGAGGACTGGCTTGAGCACTTTGAACGCGTCGCAAAGGCTAACGGATATGGGGAAGAGCCCAAACTTGGAAGTGTTTACTTCGCACTGGAAGATAGCGCATAAACGTGGTATGAAAACCACGAAGCTACCTTCCGGTCATAGAATGATTTTCGACGGGAGCTGCTCGCTGCTTTCCCGAACACAGACCACAAAGAGAGAGCTGAAGCTGCGCTCCAGACAAGAAATCAGCGAAATAACGAAACTGTCGCCATGTATCTGGAAGACATGTCTCGCTTATTCCGCCGAGCGGATTCAAATATGAGCGAAGACAGAAAGCTGCGCCATCTAATGCGAGGCGTGGAGCAAGAACTCTTTGCCGGACTAATTCGAAGCCCGCCGCGCACTGTCGCCGAGTTTCGTTCCGAGGCGACTACAATGGAAAGGACGCTACAACAGCGATCAAGGTTATACAACCGGGATGCGATCGTCACTTCCTAGGACATGTTGCCACCAGTCTTCGGTAATGGCATGGAAGCACTACGCGGGCTGGTGCGGTCTCTTGTGCGAGAAGAGCTGCAGAAGCAGCGTCTTCACCAGAACGCTCCAATGCTTTCGTCTCTAGCCGATGCTATCCGTGAGGAGGTCAGGCAGGTGGTACGCGAACCTTCGAGCAACGCACAGCCAGGGCTGTCACTACAACAGAAGACGAGAATGACGTATGCTGATGTGCTACTACGAGGACCTCCAGGACGTGTGGACGTCGCGGCGGCTACACCTATGCAGTACCCGATGCCGCCGAGCACCCTGCAGCCAACGCCAGAGAGGAGACTAAGGAAGAGCGATGTCTGGTGCACTCCCGACAGGATACCACTGTGTTACCACTGTGCGGAGCCTGGTCATCTTTACCGAACGTGCCACGACCGCCAGGCAGGACTACATGGTTTTCCTGTTCATGCACCTCGACCACGAAATGGTGAACACCCCTTCGAAATTGAAAAATACCAGTCAGGTCGTGAAACCTCAAGTGGCTTCTAACGACACCAACCTCGTGCAACGACAACGGGGAGGTATAGATCGCCTAGCCCCCGACCTTCAGCAAGCTCCCCAAGGTCTCGTTCCCCAAGTCCGCGTCGGGAAAACTAGAGTCAGCGACCTGTGGAGGCAAGGCCGCTGTCAACACTAATGCAGAAAAACCTCCATTGCTGACTCTGAACGATGACTGATTCAGAAACCGGTGCTTCGATAGTGACGTTGCTTCCGATTTACGTGTGTTCGTTGACGGTTACGAAGTCATCGGACTGGTAGATACCGGCGCAGTGTATTCAGTGATGAGTAGCGGACCACAAGTTCGCACAGCAGGAGGGCACCTCATCGACCCTACTGGAATATGCACAGCAAAAATCGGAATACGGGGTTTCACGTACGTCGCCAGTTTTATTGTGCTGCCGGAATGCTCAAGAGACTTGATTATCGGCATGGATTTCTTACGAGCTAATGGCGCTGTAATTAACTTGCGAGAATCTTCCGTCTCATTCCCGACTAGGCACATGATTGCTACCTTTGAAACGGAAGAAAACGTATATGACCTTTGTATTGCAGATGATGGCGTCATGGTGCCGCCAAGATCGAGCATATCTGTCACAGTAACCAACAGAGCATTCCGTGAATTCGAAGGATTTGCTGACAACAACACTGCCTTACTACTCCAAAAAGAGATCTGCATGGCACGAGGCCTGTTAAGTTACGTGACGGATGTGCAAATGTTCTACTCACAAACTTTGCAAATGAGGTGCAGCACGTTGCAAAAGGAACCGTCATCGCCAGTCTGAATGATTTCGTCCAGGTTACGGAGCTGCGCACTTTCGAAACCAATGAGTCTGATTTGGAAGACGTGGAGTCTGTCCTTGCAGCCATCGACATCAAGCCAGGCCTACTACCAAGCGAAAAAGAGCAAATAGAGGGTCTTTTAAGGGAATTCGCCGAATGTTTCTCGTTGTCATCTAAGGTTCGACGCACTCCTATCGCCAAACATCGCATCATTGTCGACGAGTCAGTGAGGCCAATACACCAGCATCCCTACCGAGTGTCACCAAGAGAAAGAGAACCTATTGGTAATCAGGTTAAAGAAATGCTCAAAGACAATGTAGTCCAGCCTACATCAAGTCCATGGGCGTCACCTGTTGTTCTTGTGAAGAAAAAAGACCAAACCTTACGTTTCTGCGTTGATTATCGGAAGCTGAATGCCGTCACCAAACGGGATGCTTATCCTCTTCCAAGAATTGATGACACTCTGGATAGGCTGCGAAATGCCAGGTATTTTTCCTCATTGGATCTTGAAAGTGGGTATTGGCAGATAGAAGTTGATAAAGAGATCGCGAAAAGACAGCGTTTGTGACACCGGACGGTTTATACGAGTTCAAGGTACTCCCTTTTGGCCTTGGTTCAGCACCCGCCACATTCCAACGGATGATGGACACAGTGCTTTGTGGTCCTAATGGCAGTCATGCCTGGTTTATCTCGACGATGTTGTAGTTTTCTCTGCTACCTTTGAGCAACATTTGGAAAGGCTCCGGGCCGTGCTCACTGCGATCAAATCAGCGGACTTTTATTTTATTTATTTTTATTTAATACATACTGCGGACCACACTTCGGTCCAAGCAGGAGGGCATGGCGTAATACAAAGAGAAATACAATACACGCAAAACAAAAACAAAACAGTGCACAGTTACTCAGTATCGCAAGTACTAGATTCGATTGTCTGGTTCCAGTCTGAAATGGTGCGTGGAAAAAATGAAAATTTGAACGTGTCCGTTCTCGCGAAGTACGGAGTTAGTGCATTTGGTTGGTGATGTCTTGTCGGTCTTGTGTTTAATGGAGAAAGAAAAGGGGTTGGATCAAGGGAAAGTTTGCGATTATATAAAAGAGACAGAAAATCAAGGCGGGACTTCTTTCTACGATCCTGAAGGGAAGGAATATTATTAGCTAGCATTAGGTCTGTGGGGGAGTCCGTTCGCAAAAACCTAGAATAAACAAACCGAATGGCCTTCCGCTGAATCCTTTCAAGTTTTTTTAACGTTTTGTTTAGTATGGGGGTTCCACACGATACTCGCATACTCCAGCTTTGGCCTAACGAAAGTGAAATAACTAAGAAGCTTTACGTTTGGAGGGGAATTTCTGAGCTTATATCTTAGGAAGCATAATTTCCGAAAGGCAGACGAGCAAATATTATCTATGTGCATGTTCCATGATAAGTTGTTTGTTAGCGTAATGCCGAGGTACTTATAACTGTCAACCTGTGTGAGAGAAGACGATCCTAATTTATACACGTGTTCACTAGGGTTTTTCTTTCTCGTTACACAGAGATATACACTTTTTTCCAAATTTAATTCCATTCCCCATTCTACACACCACTCCCGCACGTTTTCAATGTTTTGTACAAGTACATGTGACTTCCCGAAACAAAACACAGTCGTCAGCGAACAATCCAATTTGAACAGTAGGGTCAATAACAGTTACTAAATCGTTAATATACAACAAAAAAAGCAATGGCCCCAAAACACTACCTTGTGGAACCCCAGAGGTGACAGGAAGACACCGAGATTCTTCTTCGTTAATTTTTACAAGCTGTTGGCGGTTGGATAGGTAGGCTGCAATCCAGGAAACAAAAATATCCGGAATGTGAATGTTTTTAAGTTTTGCTATTAGTTTGTCGTGTGGTACCTTGTCGAAAGCTTTTTTGAAATATAAAAATATAGCATCAATTTGGCCGTTATTGTCAAGACACGCTGCGAACGAATGAATTATTGTCACCAATTGGGTTGCCGTGGAATAACCTTTTCTAAAACCATGTTGAAAATTTGTTAGTACGGCATTTTCGTCTAGAAATTCAAAAATCTGTTTGGAAATAATATGTTCAATGATCTTGCAGCATTGAGACGTTAAAGATATCGGACGGTAATTTTGAAAGCTGGACCGGTCACCTTTTTTAAAAACGGGAACAATCAGAGCCATCCTCCAGTCACTCGGCAGCTTCCCAGTGGACAAAGAAGTACGAAATATTACTACAAGAAACTTAGCAAGTATTTCGGCATATCTGCGTAAAAAGGCGTTTAGAATCTGGTCTGCACCACATGAAGACTTGGTTTTCAAATTTAACAGCATAGATAGTACACCAGAGTAAGATACAAAGTCAGCGTCATAAATGCCAGGATCTGATATTAACAGTGGATACGTTTGCGCAGGAGAGAACACACTGTGAAAATAATGATTAAAATATTTAGCAATAATTACAGGGTCAGAAACGAGGTCCCCATCGATTTTCATTTCTCTTACAGGCTGCCTTTTATCAGTAATGTAATGCCAAAACTTATCAGGATCATTTTTTATGAAGTTTGGTAGGAGGATTTGAAAGTAGTGGTCCTTTGAGCAGCGCACTGCGTTTTGCAAAGAATTTTTAATCTCAGTGATAACGTCAGACTGTGCCTTCTTCTTTTTTAGTCTTTTAAGTTTGCGTTTCAAGTGAACAATTTTGCGTGTTATCCAGGGTGTACACTTGTGAATTTTTTTGCGCTTGCTCGGTATAAAGTTGTCAAGGCAGTAACGGCACATGTCTTTGAACCGGCCCCATAGGATGCAAACGTCATCACCATCAAAATTAGCAAGACATATTTCTAGATGGTCAAGTACAGATTTGTCATTAGCTCGTGAGTAATCTTTGAAGCGCCGTGTCGTCGACCTATCTTGGGAGCTTAACTTGAGAAGGGGTAAAGTAACGCATACTAAGTGGTGGTCAGATATCCCTGACCACCACTTACTTGACGATAAAACCGCAGAAATATCATTTCGGCTTTCGTGAGCTCCTTTTTCTCGGCCACGTCATCAGTGCAGAAGGCGTCCGCCCAGACCCTGCAAAAACTGAGGCCGTAGCAAGATTTCCGAAGCCAACAGACAAAAAGGCTGTTAGGCGATTTTTAGGTCTCTGCGCCTATTATCGACGGTTCGTTAAAATTTTTTCACGAATCGCTGAACCACTGACGCGGCTGGCAAAAGAGGAAATGCCTTTCGTATGGCTGGCCGAACAAGAGGATGCCTTCAATGAACTACGAAAGTGCCTTCAAAGCCATCCTGTTCTGGCGCATTTTGACGAGGAAGCGGAAACCGATATCCACACGGATGCAAGCAATTTAGGTCTTGGGGCCGTGCTCATCCAATGGCAAAACGGACAAGAACGAGTCAATGCGTATGCCAGTCGCACTCTTTTGAAAGCTGAGGTGAACTACTCAGCGACCGAGAAAGAATGCCTTGCCGTGGTATGGGCTGTAAGCAAGTTTCGACCATATTTATATGGTAGGCCTTTTCGAGCTAAAAGCGACCATCATTCGGTATGCTGGCTGGCTAATCTCAAGGACTCATGTGGACGGCTTGCACGATGGAGCTTGCGATTACAGGAGTATGATATCACGCTTGTGTACTAGTCAGGTCGCAAGCACAGTGATGAGTACTGCTTGTCACGTGCTCCGATTCATCCTGTTGCTTCTGCTTCCACCGAGGATGGTGAAGATTTTATTTTCTTGGGAGCAGTGACACCATCAGAGATGGCACATCAGCAGCGATGCGACCCTGAGATACTCCTCTTGATTAAGTACCTACAAGGACAGTTTGTCGATGTTCCACGACCTTTTGTCCGCGGCTTGTCAGTGTTCGTCCTAGAAACAACATCCTGTATAAAAGGAACTTTGACAATAATACAGCGACATTCCTGCTTGTCGTCCCTTCACCTCTACGACCAGAGATTTTGGAGGCTTGCCACAACGATCCATCAGCTGGACACTTAGGAGTAAGCAGAACGTTAGCACGCATTCGCACTAAATACTACTGGCTGAAGTTGCTTAGCTCTGTACGGCACTATGTCAGAACCTGCCGGCACTGCCAAAGACGTAAAACGCCACCGCTAAAACCAGCAGGTCTCCTTCAACCGATGGAACCACCAGAAGCCCCATTCACACAAAAAGAACGGACTTACTGGGCCCATTTCCTACGTCGTCATCGGGAAAACGGTGGATAATAGTGGCGACCGACTATTTAACCAGATATGCCGAGACAGCGACTCTTGTTAAAGGATCAGCCGTTGAAGTAGCCGAATTCTTCGTCTCCAACATCGTACTACGGCATGGAGCCCCAAAAGCGTTGATCACGGACCGAGGGACTGCATTTACGGCCGACCTGATGAAATGTATTATGAAATTCATGCACACCAGTCATAGGAAAACGACGGCATATCATCCTCAAGTAAATGGTCTTACGGAACTACTGAACAGAACGCTGGCTGATATGTTGTCAATGTAAGTTGATATAGAACACCATACTTGGGATAAAATATTACCTTATGCAACATTCGCCTATAACACTGCGATGCAAGAGACAACACGGATGACGCCATTCCAACTTGTTTTTGGCCGGATGGTAACGACACCTTTAGATGCAATGTTACCTATTGACGAGACGCCCGAGAATTACTATGACGTTCACGACTACATACAAAGAGCAGAAGAAGCCAGACAGCTGGCACGATATCGCATTCTCTAACAGCAGAAAACCGATACGCATCGATACAATCTGCGAAGAAGAGACGTCCAGTAAGCACCAGGAAACAGAGTATGGGTGTGGATTCCTGTACGAATATGTGGCCAGTCAGAAAAACTGCTTCGCCGCTATTTTGGTCTGTATACAGAGTGCTCCGCCGCGTCGGCTGGCTCAACTACGAAGTTATGCCAGAGGGACAGGATATTTCATTTGACGGCGGCATCGCACGAAAACTGTGCATGTCGTCAGGATGAAACAATATCACGACAGACAATGAAACGCTGAAGATACAACGTTCTTTGACGTTAACGACATCCCCGACGAGGGTTTGTGAATCACTGCCATGCAACCAGTTCAACACAAGCATCAGGACGATGCACTCTGGAAAGGGGGGCAAGGACACAATGTGACTTCAAATTACGCGCGCTAGCAAATACTTGTGCCTTCTGGATGATTTGCACGCACGAGCCTGCAGGACCCAGCTGCGCGCGAACCGTGTTGGAAAAAAGAAGAACGCAGAAGAAGAGGAAGAAGGGAATCCTAGAGACAATCTAGCTGTGTTGTTATTTTCGGGCACAAGTTCGCTCTGCCTACGTTAGCCTATTAAAAGAGTTCATTGAGGAGTGCGCTACAATATCATACCTTCGTCGTCTATTCCTACCAGATGATACCAAATTTGGTATATGTAAAGCTAGCGAAACGGCCGCAAGCATATCATGAGCATGGAATGTACTCATGTTATTACGTGACACGCATCTCAAGATTATCATGTTTTTACCAGTCATATATGTTCGTCATTCTTTCAAGTCGCGTAATACCAAATTTGGTATATGGGAAGCTAACCAAACGACCGTGAGCGTACCACGAGCGTGGCTCGTAGTCATGGCTTACATGACAAGCATGGCATTATTTCCACATTAGGCCCTGTCATTTGTTGTCTTTTGGGGTTGTTCTTGAATTACTTGAGACCACTTAATAAAAAGAGTAATTTACTAACCCATAAGGATACACATGCCACACAGGCTAATTCAAACGCCGCACAGGCCAAGCTCCATGAGAGTCTCTCCGAACATCGTTGTCCTCTTTCACTGTTCGCGCAAGGACAAATGCATTTCTAACAATCGGCCATACTGAAGTGACTTAACGCCCTCGTTAAGGCTGCCAAGAAAACATTCTTCACTGATCATACATAGAAATGTTCGGCCAGCCTATTCAACTGTTTACTAAATGACACATGCATAATTAAAACAAAGTGAACTAGAAAAAAATAACACAAGAAAATAGCTATGCCTATACACTGACACGTTAAGTTCTTCACGGCATACAGAAGTTCGCACGTTCACATCGTGACGCTTTCAAGGGAATGTCGTAGCTTCCATCCATCTTGACTGGCTTGAATTTGAGGAAAGCCACAACGCACACGGTTCCAGTGTCCTCTTGTGTAAACTGAATGATAGAAACGCGCAAAGTAATGCTCAAAATGAATGATGGAATTGTGCAAAGGAATGTACAAAATGAATTTTATTGAGATCCGCTGACCTGCAAAACCACCGGAGTCGGCCTTTATTAGCTCTTTTTTGGAGGTTAGCAAGTTCAGCGGGCTAAGACACATACAACCATTGCTAAATATCTAACCATCTGTGTGGTTGAGCAGTTGTCACAGCTTACTTGAAGGATAGTTGAGTGCAAAGGCAAATAGAACTCAGTTGCCACATTCATGTTTTGAATCATGTATGTCTATTTATTACTGTTTCTTCTCCATCCTATGTAATTACTCTACTATGTGCATTTCAACATAAAGATGAACAGTGAACAGTGAACAGTGAACTTTATTGACATCATGTACATAGTACACAATGCCGGAGGCCGGCAGAAAAAGCCATCGCAAGGATAGTTTGACGATGCACCAACTAGGTCCTTTCATTGAGTTACTAATCAGTTGCCGCGAATTGAAACGTGCTGTGTGTGTCCTTTTAATTTGTTTAACAAATACCATCAAGTACTGCATAGATCAACCCTATGCTGGCCTCACCGATGAGAAAGGCCTCACAGACACGAGGGCTGCTTGCCGTACTGGCACCATTGTACATGGAATGAAGGGCCCTTCTCTTTTGATTAACTTGCCATGCTTTAGTCCTGCCTGGTCAAGGTGCCCCGACTACATGCACAGCGTCTTACTGGGCGTCTTGAGACAGTTGACTAAACTGTGGTTCTCGGACACAGGGACAGGGTATTACTGTGGCATGCCGTCTACTATAAGGCTGATAAATTAAAGGCTTTGTGCAGTACGAATGCCTGTGTGTGTAAACCGTCAGCTGAGGCCGCTTCAGGTGAGAAAGTATTGGAAGGCCTCCGAATAGCAGTACTGGCTTCTGCATTACAGTGTCTTGCCTGGCTGGCGTACTTGAGGAGAAATACTTGACTCACTGGAGCCTTCTAGTGTCAGGTGTGTTTCTCCTGTTTAAAAATACAATTTCAAGTGCAGATATAGATCTCAGTAAAAAAAAAACTCCTGACCAAGTTTGTTGTTGGAGTTGAATTTTTATATGGTCATAAGGACATGACATACCACGTTCGCCAGGTGTTACATTTGCCATAGTCTGCTATCTCGTTTGGCCCTTTATGGACGCAATCTTGTTTCACATTTGAAACAAATATGGGCAAGCTTCTGCAGCTTATTACATCTGCCAATGGAGTGACTTCGCAGATTGCTACCAGGCTTCTGCTACGCAGCAGTTTGTTAGTTTTGAAGACGCATGCTAGCAGTCATGCGCTTTCATTATTAAAAGAAAACTCTGAGAGAGAATGCTTGGATGGCATTACTCCTCTAGGCAAGCCTGAAGTGGTTCATGATGTTTCCGGGCATGCGCAACTGCACGAAAAAGAGGTGGTTGAATTTCGTAAAGTGAAGGTCCGGGGTGCAGTAATTGCCTCTGAAAGGTACAGCAAGCATGTGAGAACCAACAGCTCAGCTGTTGTCCTTCCAGGTGACACTTATGCCAAGGCATAAAGAATAATCTGCTCAAGAGAACCATATGAAGAAGAGCACTTCTACATTGTCACCGAGGCATACAGTGTTCACTCTATCCTGGCAAGTGAATACATAAAAAGTGCAAGAAAACTAGGCCATGAATGTCTTCTCGAGATTGATACACAAATACAACCATGTATATTTTTTGTTTCAATAACTGCGAGTACTTTTGTGATTTTGTCAACTTCTATGAGTGGTTTTGATTATGGGACATCTGATTATGAAACAATGGCACAAAAGTTTTTAATGTGAAAGGTTTTTTTAACTGCATTAGGCTATTGTCAAAACCCAAATGTGTAGCTCCTTTGTGTCATGTTTCAAAATGTACGAACGTGCAAATTATCCCTTCCCGAATTCCAAAAAGAAAAAAATCGGCAGATCGCATGCACTTTCGTGATTGGTGCTACGCGAAGCCTGCACATGGAAGTTGACTGTGTTGTAATTTTTTATCGACTGGAACGTCATGATGTGGCGCTGAAAATACATGCACAACATCAATAGCACTGGAAAAAAATGAGCGCCCTCCGTTAAGTGGCAACTGACCGCAACGCTAGCGCCTCTAGCGGCGTAAAGATCATTCATGCTTGTTGCGCTAAAGCTGCTGTTATATTTGATCAAACTTGAGCTTTTTTTATCCTCAATCAGAGCTAAGTTCAATTTTATTTAACAGGCCTACGCATATTAGTGGGCCCTTAGTGTTTCTTCAAATGGATCCTTTAAATAGCCGAGAAGCGCCCCACCACGGTGGTCTAGTGGCCAAGGTACTCGGCTGCTGACCCGCAGGTCGTGGGATCAAATCCCGGCTGTGGCGGCTGCATTTCCGATGGAGGCGGAAATGTTGTAGGCCCGTGTACTCAGATTTGGGTGCACGTTAAAGAACCCCAGGTGGTCAAAATTTCCGGAACCCTCCACTACGGCATCTCTCATAATCATATGGTGGTTTTGGGACGTTAAACCCCACAAATCAATCAAATAGCCGAGAAGCAAATGGTAATCTTCGACCATCATCTGCACCTCACCAGAATGACACAAGACGTCGTGATCGGTGCTGACCGAGTGTGACCCGTTGTCTGGCATACTTACCTAGTGCCGGGCTGACCGTTATCAGCGAGGCTACGTTGCTGTCCATCTGCGACTTGTTCATCAAGGAAGATCCCGGATACAGCTCACCTCGGAATCGGCCAGGAGCACTCCCAGTTCCTCGCCCGGGCACCACAGCGTTTCGCAGTGGGAGCCAAAGCTCAACCTTGCCGTCGCTGATCTACGCCAGGCCTCCGCCTAAAGCCCACTGTTCCGTCCTTAGTACTCCAGAAGGCAGTACTGTCGACGATGTCGTCGATGCTCTTTAAAATGTGACCGGCCCTGCCGGAATCAAGTCCCTTCAACATATGAGAGGTTTAAAGTTAAGCGCTGCTGCCTCAACCGAGACTGCAGCAATGAAATTGAAGAACTGAAGTGCCATCCTGCTGAACGGTGAGTCGGTACCCCTAGTCACCATAGAACTCGCAATTGTTCACGTATCTGTTTGGCCAGTTCCACTGTAGGTCGGAGATGCAGTGCTTGCCTCTGCTCTCTCGGTCTACGGAAACGTGCAGCAAGTACACGAGCCAGCATTCAAGGGGCGCCCAGGAGTTGGTACAGGCATCCGGGCGGCTCGTGTGGAAATGAAGAAACCAATACCGAATTTCTTGTCTGTCCAAGGCCACACGGTGATGTGCGATTACAGGGGCGTTAAAAAGGTGTGCTCTCGGTGCCGCTTAGCAGTACACATCGGGAAAGACTGTGCCACCCTCTGGTGCTCACGTTGCAGCGTTTTTGGCCACACCATGGAGGGGTGTATGGAGCTTTGCTGGAGGTGCGCAGCGAATCATGCCACAGTTGACTGCGTAACACCACGATCTTTTGCGGCAGCAGCAGCTGGTGATACAGTTGGCACCCAGTCATGTTTTGTGCCACGGACCCCTGAAAAAGAACAAGTACCTGCGCGGAAATGTGACAGCGAAAGTGTGACGTCACATGTTAGTTCCCAAGCAGACGAAGAAGAAAAGTTGAAAAACCTGCTTTCTACATCTGAGAAGGCGTTTTCAGCTTTCCACACAAGTAATGAAGTCGACGACTTTTCGTCGGAAACTGCGGATGACCACGACGCATCGGAGCCCGCTGTTCCTGCCTCGTTTCCCACAGGGGGCCACACACGCTGCAGCGTAGACTCTGGGGGCTCTGCCGAGGCCTCGGATACACCACAATCATCAATGGGTCGCAGCATGCGAGCTACAGGACATCCTGAAGACTCGTTTTCCAGGCAGGACCCTACTCAACTGACAAGCTCCTGAATGAGCAAGCTCTGCGTTCAGGCCCGCACTCTGAATCTGACCAACCCGCTCCACACGATCACTGGCCCCATCCCCGGAGCGAACCTTGCTTGCAGCCCCGTGGACATTGATCGCCAGGCGGCGAAACGCGTACACCCCTCCACCACGGACTCGGGAAGTTCTGAAAGTGGGGTGAGTAAGCCCCACAAACTCCACCATGCTCTGATGCAGTCAAGGCGAAATTCCCCGTAGTCACCATGGCTCCTTGTGTGCTTGCCCCGCCTTTTTCCTTTGTTCTTGCATCAGCACATGCTCTATAACTATTGGCGACGGTTTATTTTATTTCCCTAAATGTTCGAGGCTTTAGAAACCTAGACAAGCAGCGGGATGTTATCACCTTAGCCAGAGCATGTCATGCAGATATTCTTTTTCTTCAAGAAACTGATTTCCGCTCGCCTTATGATGTTCAATCCTTTTGTTCCCCATTTTGGTGTGGATGCCTTCTTTTCCTTAACAGACTCGTTTATGTGTGGTGTTGGAGTCGTATTTATTACGCCTGTGTTTCACCGGGGTGCCCATTGTCACTACGGTTTTGACGGATGAACTCTGGCCGAGGACTTCTACCTTCACGGCCAGCGTATAGAGCACTCGTTATTTACGCTCCAGCCCAACCTGCGAAGAGCTCTGATTTATTTTATACACTCAATTTTTTTGTTCGACAATTACCCCACCTTTTTAGTTGGGCATTTCAATTTTGTGGAAGATCTGTACAAGGATGTAAGCGGACATCGCCAGGGCAGGCCATATAGGAGGGCCCGGGCACTTAAGCAGCTTATTCACAAGTTCAAGCTAAACGACGCATGGCTTAATATTCACGGAGACGTTTTTGGCAGGACATGGCAACGAGGCACAAATATGAGCCGCCTAGACGGTTTTTACTTCCCTGAAGTGTTTGCTACGCATGTCAGTAGTTGCGAAGTCTTGAATTACCCCGCAGTCGTACTGCCCATTTCAGACCACTTCCCAGTGTCAGTAAAGAGGTGTTTCGATCGGCCTGCACTGTTTAGGAAGCAATGGAAAATGGACACGGCACTTGTACTTAATCGAGAGTGTGTAGCCTCTTTGCGCTTAACACTGCAAGACTTGTACAAGTGCGCAGCAGCACCGTGTGACTGGGATACTTTGAAGGACAGCTTTTGCACTGAACTAATTAAAGCCGACGGATATAGGAAAAAGCGCCTAACGACTGAAATAACGACATACTTCGGAAAGCGCGCATAGTTGGGAGGATCAAACACTGAAGTTTGCTATGCAAGATTATTTGAATCAGTTGAAGGCGCGATATGAACTCCTTCTCCGGCTTAGCTCCCGTACAGCGGCGCTGTCGTTTGTTAATGGAAGGCCCGTTGCAGATCCTGCTGTTCTCTGAAGTGTCTGCAACGACTCTCTTGAAGAACGAGCAATGGTTTCATACGTTGAGATGCCCAGTGGCGCACAGTCTGATCGAGCAGAGGATATAGGGACCATTTTCAAAACACACTTCACCATCCTGTTCACGACTGAGGACACAAGCATAGGGCACCATAGCATAGCTATACGATAGTTCTGCTCGGGTATCTTTTGTATACTAGAAGAGTGCCGTGATAGTTTATGTAGTCTGAGAACATTGGCGTGACTACATCTTGTACTCAAACAAATGAACGCTGCCGCTGCAGCAGTTTCTGATGGCCTACCACTGATTTATACATCTCCACCTTTTGTCGATGCTTAACCAGATTCTTGCTGATGGGATTCGACCTGAAATTTTTCGTGAGAGCAGAGTCATCCTTCTGCTAAAGAGTGGACGTGAAGCGTCAGACCCAAAGCATGGAGACCCATTTCTTTACTGAACTCTGACTACAAGATATTAACTGCTTTTTTACCGTATCGCATATCATCCGTCCTACCTGAAATAATCAGTAATGTGCAAATTTGTGCTCCAGGTCGTACAATTTTTTTTCTTCAGTTGCTTTGACCCGTGATCTGTTCACATTTGCTACGAGAACACAAGTGTCTGGTGTTTTTGTCTCCCTAGACTAAGGAAAAGCATTTGACAGAGTTAAGTACAATTATCTTTTTGGCGTGTTGGAATGCTTTGGTTTTCATACTCGTCTTTTCGAGGTTCTCCGCCTGCTTTGTGCTGACCTGAAAGCTTACTTAGTAGTGAATGGCCACACAACTGAACCCATCGCTGTGAGCCGCGGTACACTCCAAAGTTGCCCTCTCTCAGCGCTTCTTTCCGCACTTTGTATCAAACCACTGTTGGAACAGAGCAACATATGTAGTTCAACACGCGATTTCCTATTTCTGGCCTCAGTGAAGTGATTGATTGATTGATATGTGGGGTGTAACGTCCCAAAACCACTATATATGAGAGACGCCGTAGTGTAGGGCTCCGGAATAACCATCTGGGGTTCTTGAAGGTGCACCCAAATCTGAAGCCTGAGTGAAGTGAAAGTGGCAGCCTAGCGCGACGATGTTTCACTTTTTTTCAGGGATATTGATAGCTACAGGGCTTTCTTGCAACTTTATAACACATACAGTCCTCTCGAGAGCACAACTCAATCCAGATAAGAGTAAAGCAATGCGCTTTGGTAGCTCCGCTGAACAGTTTCCCTATAGAGTCCACTGGGTAGATGGAGTAAAGGTTCTGGTGGTTACCTTCCTTGTGTCCGGTGAAGTAGCCCGTACCACCTGTAATGAAATCAAGCGCAAAGTGGATAAACGTGTTGAGATTGCGAGGTCTTCTCATTCACCTTTTACTGAACGTGCATATCTCAACAAGACAAGCATAGGAGCTTCCCTGTTTTATGTGGCAGAAATTGCATGGACACCTCGACGAATTTTGCTATGAGTAGCAAGTGCATGTGGTTTCTTCTTTTGGGGTGGCCATGTGGAAAGCGTCGCCAGAGTACTAGTCCGCCTAAAAACGAAAATGGAAGGTCTTAGCATTCTCCGCTTCGAAGATATGTGTCGTGTTTCTGCCTTGAGAACCACATGGGGACTCAACTCAAATACGACATACTGAGGCCGAGCATTCACAAAGTATCTGTTTGGAACTTCCCGTCCCTTCTTTTGATTAGCAGACGAGACGGGACTGGTTGCTGAGCGGCCGCCGACCTGCTATACGTACGTGGCGAAATCTCTACACTTTTTGCAAAATAACTTACCAGACTGTGAACTGATGGATATGTTACCCACTGAAATATTTGAAGGTATTGCGGCGAAAAACCTAAACGATGATCAGCGCAAAAAAAACCCCCACAAAACTCGACGCTGGTTCATGAAAATTATGATCAACCCGCTGAAGTCCAAGACTTCTCATGGTCAAGAGAATGGCAGGCGTTGCCAATGGCCGACCGCCTTGCGGCGTGAAGTGTGGTGCCCTCCGCCTCATGTCCGCAATGCGGCCGGACGGAAACCCTAAATCATGTACTTCATGAATGTCCTGTGGAACGTACTTTCTGGCCTTTGGTGACCAGCATGTTTCAAGTCAGCATGCAATGGCAGTCACGGCACAGAGACATTTTTGTTGAGTTGATAATGTGTATTGATGCTTTTGTATTGTGAAAACGGAGGGGACTGGCACACCGGCGGGGTCGCCCTCAGAGGGCCATGATTCTTCAGCTACATCGCTCAAGAACTATGACGTTAACACACCTGAACGAAGAGTTATTCATCCTGGGAAAGGAAGCTTTCTTGCTGCGATGGTCAACACGATTCATTCTTCTTAGAAAGAGCAAAGTGTTCATGCCTTGCCTTGATTACTGAGAAGGTAGGCGAGTGTTTGTGATTTCGCTGAAGTTGCATTTAGTATTGCATAAATATTTATTAAATCACATGCGCATTTTTAAAATGTCGTTTTTTGTTCCTTTTCATGAAGTGTACGTACCCCGCGCGAAGTTTTCTTTATACACGTTAAAATTTCTGTTTCTGTTTACAGGTACAAAAATTCATTTTGTTCATTGAAATGTATATTAAAATATATTAGCAATGTCTTGAGAACAAAAAATGCAACACCTAAATGTCTTCTGTCTATGTATGTTTTTTTCAGAAATAAAATTTTTTTAAAAGGCTGCCAGACGTCGCCCCCATCTCATCAAGTATTCAGTGGACCCCTAAACAGCCCCCCCCCCCCTCGGCTCTGTCGAGGCGTTCATCGAGACCCAGCGCCCGGGCACCACAGCGCAAGCCGTGGGAGCCAGGGCCAGGACAAAAGGTTGATGGCTTTTGCAACGCCACCGCCCAAAGCACACTGCTTTACTCTCAGTGCTCCAGAGGGGAGCTTCGTGGACAATATTATCGATGCACTTGAAGCATTAACCGGCGCAGCCGGTATCAAGTCCCTTCACATGGGAGTTGCAAAGTTCGACGCCGCAGCCACAAAAGTCCACGCACCCACCAAGCTGAAGAACCAGACGCCATTCTCTTGAACGGCGTATCAGCCATACTCGTCAGCGTCGCTCCTAAAATAGTCCAAGTCGCAGTCTTTCGGGTACCACTGTGGGTAGGTGACGCAGCCCTAGCGACTGCTCTCTTCGTTTATGGCAATGTGCAACATTTCCACGAACCAGGGTTCGAAGGCCATCCTGTGGTTGGCACGAGTAGAAATGAAAAACCAAATTCCAAACTTTTTGACAGTCCAAGGCTACAACTTCTTGTGCGACTACCGGGGAGTCAAGAAAGTGGGATCTAAATGCCGGAATGCTGGTTACATTGCCAAAGATTGTGCCACGTCCCGTTGTGCGCGATGCAACGTCTTTTGGGCATGCTACAGAGGGATGCGCAGAACCGTGCCGCAAGTGCTCGGGCAGTGATCGAACAGCTGACTGCGTACGTCCGAAATCGTTCGCAGCAGCTGCAGCAGCGGCAACCGAAGAGCAACCGTGTACCGACCTCACGCACCCAACGCCCGCATTGCAAGATGAATTTCAGGCGCTCAAGACTGAGAGCGACACCGACACAACTGATACTGAAGCCCATGCCGAACCACAAGACACAGGAGACCTGCCTCCTCTGTAAGAGAAAGTGTCTACAACCTTTCGCGCCCCGTCCGAGACCAGGGACTTTTCGCCAGATGCCTATGAAGACCACAGCTCTTCTAAAACCGAAGCCCGAGTGCCCGTACTTGGTAGAGACTAGGAGAGCTGCAGCTACGACTCAGGTGGGGCTACCAGCAGCTGCGAGGTGCCGAGAACTTCGATGGGACGCGGCACCCGAACGTGCAGAAGCTCTGATCAGCGGCCCAGACAAGACCGTGATGATGATTATGGCACTTACGACGTTGAACGCACGAGCCAGCAAATACTCTTCTCAGACCCGTAAGCTGAGCCTGTCTAACCAGATTACAGGTGTGACCGCCGGTGTGAGTGTCAGTGCCCGTGCCATGGAAACGACCGTCAAGCCACCAAACATGTACACCCACCGACCACTGACTCTGAGGACTCTACGGACAATAGTAGGCCTCAAAAACTTGCTGTTTCTGACGCGTCAGAGCATCTTTCTCTTTAGTCATGTTCGCTCGTTGAACACTCGCCCCACCCTCTGCAAGTTTTTTCGTAAAGTTCGCACGCACACCCCGTTTTAAAAAATGGCAACGGTGAATTTTCTCTCCTTAAACCTCAAATGTTTCAGACGCCTAGATAAGCAGAGAGAAGTCATGCACTTTGCAAAGTCACGTCATGTCGACATCCTCTTTTTACGGGAATGTAACTTTAAAACCCCCTTTGATGTGCAATCTTTTTGCACACTTTTTGGAGCTGAAGCCTTTTTTTCGCTGACCGATTCCAACATATGCGTAGTTGGAGTTGTGTTTTTGACACCAGCGTTACGTCGAGGAGCTCACTGTGTATACGGTTTTGATGGCCGAACACTAGCAGTAGACTTTGACCTTCACGGCAGACGAGTAAGGGCGCTTGTGGTATATGCCCCAGCTCAACGTGGGGGCTCTGCCGATTCTTTTGATTCACTTGATTCCTTTATGTTTGACAGCTACCCCACTTTCTTAGTAGGGGATTTTAACTATGGTGAGGACACCGACAGAGACGCGCGCGGAGGCAGACAAAGCAAACAATAAAGCGGAGTTCGCGTACTGCGACAACTCATCCGCGATTTCAAGGTCAGAGACTCGTGGGTCGACACTCACCAGAATGACTTTGTTGCAAACTGGCAACGGGGATCCAAAATGACCCGGCTAGATCGCTAGTATTTTCCTGAAGTGCTAGCCACACACGTCCCTATACCCCTGTCACACGTAGCACTTCAGGTGCACTTTAAGCGAGTATTTTTAGCCGCGAGAGTCAGTAGCGCGTTGTCACACAAGCAAGTTTAGCGTCACTCGCCACAAAGTACATTTGCCGGCAAGTGCGCTCTCCAACCTCACTTCACTGCGACGGCTGCGATGAAGTATGTAGCCTCGGTACCAGTGGCTTGTATAGAAAAATGCTGTTGCCTCAAGCGGTGCTCATACTATTATTAAGCTATTGTTGTTGGTAAGGTGGATACCGTTATGTATAAAACAAGTAATAAAATACAACACTAACCTTGCTACTTTCAGCGTCGGGCTGTTTGCGGCCGCGTACGCTAGGGGAATGTGGCAGCACATGCAGAGCAATGACTGCCTTCATCGCATTGTTTATTTCCAGGTACACTTGCACGTGTGTAGGTGAGTTGTTCTTTAGGTATTTAAGATGCAATGTGCCACAGGGTATGCTTCCGCGAAGACAACATGGTCTGACGATGAGGCACAGGCTCAAAAATAACTAATATACGTTGGGCTACAAATCCGCGAATCACCACTGCCATCATTTGCAAAGTACACTTCGCTTTCATGTGTAGCAGCGAGCCGCAAAAAGGACACTTCGTGAGCGTAAGTACACACGCTCAAAGTGCACTTAAGTTTCAACGTGTTACAGGGGTATTAGTTGCGAAGTAATACATTTTCCACCGGACGCTCCATGCATCACAGACCACTTTCCAGTGTCTGTACAACTTTTCTTTGAGCAATCCACTACCTTTAGAAACCACTGAAAAATTTACACCTCACTCATACACGACACAGAAAGCGTAGCATTTCTGCGCAATGCACAAGAGCAAGTGTGTGATAGGCCGCCTGAACCCCGTAACTGGGATGCATTGAAAAACAGTTGGCGCACCGAGCGGGGCGCGAACGGAAAGTTCGCCTGACGACGGAGATAAACGACACGCTGCGAAAAGCGCGTATTGTACGAAGAGGCGAGACGCTGACGTTTGCAATGCACGACTATATTGATCAGTTAAATGCGCGGTACGAACTTATGCTACGTCTTAGTTCGCGCACGGCTGCGCAGTCTTTCATCTTCAGACGACCGGTTTCAGATTCGGCTGTTCTTCGAAGCATCCGCAACGGCTCCTTGGGTGAACAAATGCATGTTCCTTTCGTTCAGTGTCCGAACGGTGAAAAGTCTAAACGAGCAGGAGACATAATGAGGGTCTTTCAAACACAATTTTCGAATCTTTTCCGGGCGGAGAACGCGAGCGACGTGAACCATGCCACCATAACTAAAGAGTTTTGCGCGGGATTTTCCCGCGTACCGAAGGGGCTTCGTGATGGTCTGTGCAGCCCAGTGACGCTGGATGAAGTACGCTTCGTGCTTCAGCGCATGAATACGACCACCACCGCTGGAATGAGGGTCTTTGAAACACATTTTTCTAATCTTTTCAGGGCAGAGAACGCGAGCCACGTGAACCATGCCACCATAGTTATTGAGATTTGCGCGGGAATTTCCCGCGTACCGGAAGAGCTTTGCGATGGTCCGTGCAGCCCAGTGACGCTGGATGAATTGCGCATCGTGCTTCAGCGCATGAACACAACCGCCGCCACTGGCCCTGACGGGATACCTTTGAGTTTCTACAAAACCTTCCTTGAAACAATACAAGACCACCTTTTCAGAAAACAATGCTAAATGGGCTTCTTGCTGACGGAATCAGACCGAGAACGTTTCGTGAGAGCAGAGTTATACTCTTGCTTAAAAGCGAGGGAGAGCCGTCCGATCCAAGGCCATGGAAGCCCATTTACCTACTTAACTTGGATTATAATATTGTTACGTTTGAAAGAGACTGGTAGACGTTGAAAGGGGCCGTTTATTAGGTCGTTAGGGGCAGATCAGAAGCGGCCGACTGGTTAAAGATCCTCCTGATCCTCTTCTTCCTCTCTCGCTCTGTGCGACCGGTGCGTTCACCGTGTATGCTTCTTTTTCTTCGTGCATGTACGCAACATTTCTCTCCGCGCAGACGAAGGCCGCCGGACGAGTCAGTCGAGTTGTCGGGGCGTGTACAGTTTCAGGCGCGCAACATGAACCACTTGAGTTTTGGCAGCTCGTCGACCACTCGCCGTGAGACGAGCTATTACATAGTTGACCTCTGTAAGTCTGTCGACGATGACAAAAGGTCCATCGTAAGTGGCCAAAAACTTTTGGCATAACCCGCGCTTGCGCATCGGAGTCCACAACCACACCATATCACCACGGCGATAAATCACTGGTCGATGGTGAATGTCATAGCGTGCCTTCGCTTTGTCTTGCGATGCCAATGTGCGTAGTCGAGCTATGCAACGCGCCTCTTCGGCGAGGCAGAGAGTCTCGGCGACAGTGACGTTGTCGTGGTCACGGAAAGGCAATATTGTGTCGATTGTGTGCCGGGGCGAACGTGCATAAAGCAAAAAGAAAGGGCTATAGCCTGTAATCTCATGCTTCGCGGTGTTGAACGCGTAAGTAATGAACGGGAGTACGTCATCCCAGTTCTTGTGGTCGCATGAGACATACATAGACAACATGTTGATAATGGTGCGGTTAGTACGCTCCGTCAGCCCATTAGTTTGGGGGTGGTATGGTGACGAGTGACGCAGGCGGGATTCACATAAACGAAGTAGCTCCTCCACGACATCCGCTGTGAATTGTCGTCCACGATCACTGATAATCAGGCGAGGTGGGCCATGTCGGAGGATGACGTACTGTAACAAAAACGACGAGACTTCACTGGCAGTTGCGGAGGGGACGGCTGTCGTCTCGCAGTAGCGTGTGTAGTAGTCGACGCAAACAATTATCCATCGGTTGCCCTTAGCCGATTTCGGGAAGGGGCCCAGAAAGTCAATGCCCACTTGTTCGAAAGGTGCGCTTGGAGTAGGCATCGGCTGTAGAAGACCAGCTGGATCAGTTGATGGACGTTTGTGACGCTGACATTGCATGTAGCTTGCCACATAACTCTCAACAGACTTCTGCATACCCGGCCAATAAAAGCGCTCTTTAGTCCGGTGAAGCGTCCGCGCCAAACCTAAATGTCCAGATGTAGGGTCGTCGTGCATGACACTCATAATGACTGTTCGCAGGCTCTCCGGGACCACTAGAAGGAAACGCGCGCCACTGCTGGAGAGGTTCCTTTTGAACAACAGTCCATCACGCATACAGAAACGGCGTGAACTAGTGGAAGCGGATGCAGCGGTGAATAGTGGTGCTAGTTTAGCATTTTTGCGCTGTTCTGCCCTTAAACTGGGATAGTCCGGGAACGTAGGCGACACAGACGCTACAAGCTGGTCAAGGTCATCGGATTCACAATCTGTTGTGCTAAGTGGCATACGTGAAAGACAGTCCGCGTCAGCATGTCGACAACCACTCTTGTAAGCGACGATAAAACTGTATTCTTGTAGCCGGAGTGCCCAGCGCGCAAGGCGGCCACAAGGGTCGCGAAGGTTGACAAGCCAACACAACGAGTGGTGGTCGGTTACGACTGTGAATGGGCGTCCGTACAGGTAAGACCTAAACCGCTGAATTGCAAATAATACCGCCAGGCATTCTTGTTCGGTAACAGTGTAGTTTTGTTCCGGCCTGCTTAGGGAGCGACTTGCGTATGCGATGACGCGTTCGCGGTTGCCGTAACGTTGTACTAGGACGGCTCCAATACCTATGCCGCTAGCATCCGTATGAAGCTCTGTCGGAGCAGAAGGACTGAAGTGCTGAAGGACGGGTCGTGACGTCAACAAAAACTTCAATTGACGAAATGAAGAATCGCACTCCGGAGTCCACTCAAAGGAATTGTCCTTTCGTAAGAGGCATGTGAGAGGGTACGCAATGTCGGCAAACTTCGGAATAAAGCGGCGGAAGTATGAACAAAGCCCCAGGAAACTACGAAGCTCCTGACGGAACGCGGCGCATTGAACGCCTCAACTGCTGCTGTCTTCTGGGGGTCAGGGCGGATGCCATCCTTGTCAACGAGATGCCCGAGCACAAGCGTCTGGCGGTCTCCGAAGTGGCATTTCTTCGAGTTTAAAATTAGGCCAGCGTTTCGGATGCAGTTCAAAACAGTGTCCAGACGAGAGTTGTGTTCACTGAACGTGCGGCCAAAGATGACGACATCGTCGAGGTAGCACATGCAGATGTTCCACTTCAAGCCACGCAGAATGGTGTCCATAAACCTCTCAAACGTGGCCGGTGCATTGCACAGTCCAAATGGCATCACGTTGAATTCAAAGAGCCCATCAGGGGTTACAAAGGCAGTCGTTTTCTTGTCCTCTGGGTGCATCGGAATTTACCAATAACCGGATTGTAAGTCTACGGAGGAAAAATAAGAGGCCGAATGTAAGCAGTCTATTGCGTCCTCTATACGTGGTAGCGGGTATGCGTCCTTTTTAGTCACGGCATTCAGTCGGCGATAGTCGACGCAAAATCTCCAAGATCCATCTTTCTTCTTAACGAGGATTGCCGGTGCTGCCCACGGACTGGCTGACTCTTGTACCACTCCCTTTTGCATCATTTCGTGCACTTGGTCGTTGATAATTTGTCTTTCTGACGGGGAAACACGATATGGTTTTTGACGAATCGGACTTGCCGCGTCAGTGTTGATGGTATGGCGCGTTCGAGACAGGGGGATAGGGATTACTTTGCCCTTCTGCGCAAAGTCAAATACCGAAACGTGCTTCAACAGCACATTCAATAAAGTTCGGCGCTCGCTTGAGCTAAGCGACTTATTTATTGTTGCCATAAGCGCCCCGTCCAAATTGTGACAACCAGTTCCGTCGCGTTCTTCCGGCACGTCTGTGAGCTAGACCACTGATAAGGTCACGTGTTCTTTGCTGACCGAAGATAGTTTCAAACCATTGGGTAGTGTCACGGTCTCAGAGGAACAGTTTGCAGTCCATAGGCCAGTTCGTCCGCCATCAATCGACACCACACAATGGGGAACCAACACATTCTTCTTCACGCAGTTTATGTGCATTGGTTCTACGCTCGCATCGAAGCTGTCAGAATCCGCGCCGCGACAAACAACAGGAACACGTACGGTAGACAACGCAGGTATGAACGTATCGCCACAGACACACAGCGTAGTTTGGTCATTTGCCGGAGTGTCCAGAAGTTCTGAAGGCATCTGGCCACTCACAAAGACTTTCCCCGTGCGACAGTCTACAGTGGCACCACATTCTCGCAAGAAGTCCATGCCGAGAATGACATCATGTGTCGACCGAGGAATAATCGCAAACTCTGTCGTTATCATAAGGCCTCCCAAAAATACCTCAGCACTACACACACCAATAGGGCGCAATGGTTCTCCACTCACTCCACAAAACGTCGAAGTTTCATCCCAGATAAAAACAACTTTCCGCCCTAACACGTCTTTAAAGGAAGCACTCATCACGGAAATCGTTGCACCTGTGTCCACCAAGGCCATCACAGGCACATGATCCACCAAAACACGCACTTTGTTTTTAAACATACACACAGGAGGTATTTCTCTCAGTAGCACGTTTCCAGCGACCTCACCCCCATTGGCCGCGCTGGTTAGTTTTCCGGTGGCGAAGAGGGCGCTTTGCGACGCAGCGGTGAAGGAGAACGATAAGCACGAGGTCGCGGTGGGGGCGTTAAACTTCTGTCAGATGCCGGGGAGTGGTTGCGGAAGCTGCTGGGCCAATAGTTGTCATCAGGTGGTATGTGGGCCGGCCGCCGGACACCATGAGGCTGTTCGAAGGGTCGTGAAAAGTCAGATGGTTGGGGATATCGAGGACTCACCCGACGGTTGCAAAATCGCGATATGTGGCCTGGCACACCGCAGGAATAGCACACCAGCCAAGGTCGAAACGTCGGTCGCTCGTCGATGAATACAGCGTCATCATTTGCTCTTGTGTGACGGATGTACTAGTTGGGTGAGTCGTATCGAGACGTCGGGTGTCGAGGAGGCATGCACCGAGAGCGTCGGTCATACCGTGACGCGGGAAGTCTGGTTGTCATCCTTGACTGTGGGGCTGGGCTGTACTCCACAGTTGCTGCGCTCATCGTCGGTTGCCATGGAGTCAAAGGAGGCACATCCATAGCCTCACGTGGCAGACACAACTCGCGATGGTCAGCTGTCGAACACGTCATTTCTCGGTGGGACAGTTCCTCACGAACTATCTGTCGAATTGTAGAAAAAAGGTCGAGGCCAGGATTCGTGTCCACACTGGCAACAGTTGTAACGTTAGCCAGCCGACCAAACTTGGGCGCAATTCGACGCATCTTGAGCGTTTCAAACGTTCGGCAATGCTGAATGACGTCGGACACAGAACTGAGGCTCTCTTTTCCGATTATAAAATTATACACGTCCTCATCTATCCCTTTGAGCAGATGCCCAACTTTGTCCTCTTCCGACATGGTAACACAGACCACCTTGCACAGCCTTAACACTTCTTCTATGTAAGTGGTGCATGTCTCACCTGGTAGCTGTGCCCGTTGCGACAGTGTTTGCTCAGCCCGCTTCTTTCTAGCAACCGAGTCACCGAAACACGCCCTGAGCTCTTCAACAAAAAGATCCCACGTCGTGAGTGCGTCCTCGTGGTTCTCGTACCATACCAGTGCGGTGTCGGTAAGGGAGAACACTACGTTGTCTAGCATAGCGGCTGCATCCCAACCATTGGACTTGCCCACACGTTTGTACTTGGTGAGCCAGGCGTCGACATCTTCTTCGGCTTTTCCTCCGAAGGGCGGTGGAACTCGGTAGTACGGAAGCGGGCCAGATGGTGCCGTCCTGGAAACGCCTGCTTCTTCGGGCATGTCGAAGTCACTCACGGCAGATGGGGGGAGACCGGCAAGTCGACGGCTTCGTCGAAGCTGTGGCAGCGATCGTTCCGTAGTTGAAGCGCTTACCCAGCACCTCCACCACTCTGATACGTTTGAAAGAGACTGGTAGACGTTGAAAGGGGCCGTTTATTAGGTCGTGAGGGGCAGATCAGAAGCGGCCGACTGGTTAAAGATCCTCCTGATCCTCTTCTTCCTCTCTCGCTCTGGGCGACCGGTGCGTTCACCGTATATGCTTCTTTTTCTTCGTGCATGTACGCAACAATATATTGACAGCCATCCTTGCAAACCGCATAACAACCATTCTACCGGAAATAGTAAGCGACATACAAACATGCTGTGTCCCAGGTCGTACGATCTATTCCTGGCTTGAGCTGACTCGCGATTTATTCGCGTACGCTGCAAGAACACAAATATCTGGCATTTTTGTTCCCTTGGATCAGGAAAAAGCTTTCAACCGCGTAGAATGGAACTATTTCTTCGCTGTGCTTGAGTGTTGTGGCTTCCCAGCACATTTAACCGACACCCTCCGCTTACTCTACACAGGCTTAGAAACGTCATTAGTAGTGAATGGCTATACATCTGAACATATTGCAGTAACTAGGGGCATTCGACAAGGCTGTCCCCTCTCCGCAATTCTCTTTGTATTATGCATAGATACATTATTGAAACAAATCCAGAAATGCACTTCGATACGCGGTTTTCCTCTCCCAGGCTTGGGCGAAGTGAAAGTAGCGGCATACGCCGATGACATCTCGTTGTTTATTCGGAACATGGATAGCTACAGAGCCTTTCTGCGAATATTCCACACGTATAGTTACCTGTCGGGAGCACTTCTTAATCCCGGAAAAAGCAAGGCATTGTGCTTTGGAATGCACATTGAAGAGTTCCCTGATGGCGTCCAAATCATCCAAGTCGTTAAATTCTTAGGTGTAACTTTCCTTTCGACTGGTGAGATAGCCCGCACCACATGGAAAAAAAAATCCAACACAAAGTGAACAGACGCATTGAAGTCGCCAGAACGTTTCCACTACCTTTTACTGAAAGAGCTTATCTAATTAAATCCAGCATAACAGCGCCACTGCTTTATGTAGCCAGAATTGCCCGACCACCTTGACGGGTTTTGCTGAGAGTGGCTATTGCGTGCGGCTCCTTTTTTTGGGATGGCCACGCCGGAGCTGCTGCCAGAGCCTTGGTCCGCCTACCAGTAAAATGGGGAGGGCTCAGTGTACCCAACCTTGATGTAATGTGCCGCATGTTGGCTCTCAAAAACACCTGGGCAGTCTTAGAGAACTCATCGTATCGAGGCAGGCAATTTGTAGTGTATCTGCTTGGAACCTCTAGAAGACTTTTTGGTTTAGCAAACGACACGGGACCTGCTGCTGAGCAGCCACCAGCGTATTACACACATGTTATACAATCTTCGCAACAATGGCGAAACGATTTTCTTGTTCAAGAACCTATGGAAATGTCCCCCAGCAACATGAGCGAATTAATAGCATTTAAAAGCCTATCTGAAGAACAACGCCGGAAATGCCGGGCGAAAAGACGCTGGACTCTTACAAACACGCCTCTCCCCTCCGAGGTCCGTGACCTAAACTGGCTCAGGGAATGGGGGCCTTTACACACGGCCGACCGCCTTGCGGCGTGGGGCGTGGCGCCCTCCGCCACATGCCCGCAATGCGGTCGCGTCGAAACACCTAGCCATGCTGGGAGAGGAAGCTTTCCTCCGACGGTGGTCTACGTGATTTTTATCGTAAAAAACTACAGAGTGTCCATGCCTTTCTTCCCCTATTGATGAGGTGGGCCAGAGCTTGTACCACTGTGACATTACAGTGTGTATTTTTCTTTCCTTCCTTAGAAACATGTCCTTTTGTGCAATATTGTTCTTGAGCGCGCGAGCAAATTGTCCTCACAGGGGAATGCAAAACATCACCCTTCTGTGAATGACGTCCTTTTGTTTGTTCATATAGCCTTACTGTCTATTTAAGTTTAATCATCTCGATGGCAAGAATATCCTGTCTTTGTTGCACAATTTTTGCATTGTACGTCACTGCATACACTACAAGTTCTTTCGCTGTATATAACAGCTTGCATTGTACATACGCATTGTTCATCATTTTCCATTTTTTTGTGTGCACATAGGCTCTGTATCAAATATCCGAAAATAAAATTCTCTTAAAAAATGACGGTGCCCCCCTTGGAGATGCGCGGGCATTGCACTGCGCTCGTGCTGACCCCTGCCACTCCCCCAAACTGGGGCAGATGGGGCATGCAATTTTTGGTAGTGGGGGACTGCGTTCGCGCTCTTCCCCCCATTTCACAATCCAAAGGAAGATCTACACACCCGTTGAAACACTTGCGCAGCAGAGGATAGTGCAAGCTATTGAGAACCAGGTTCTCCGATATGGCTTCTGATGTGTCGTTTGCTTGTGTTAAGTGAGAGTTGCTCAGAGCCCTTAAAATATACCTGCCCAAGGCTGCATCTGGAGAGAAAATTGCGATATTTGAAGTTTTTGCGCTATCTCTATTCGTATTATGTCTTCACGTGCTGGGTGAAGAAGATGAAGAAATATGCCTGAGGTTGGTAAGGGACTTTATTGATCCTCGGAAGAATCATTTGAGGGCAGGTGTGGCAGGGAAAGTGGAAGCAGGATGACGACGGGCCCTCGGGCCGCTCTAGATGGCCGCACATTGCTGTGCTTCGGCGACCATTCTGGCCCAGCTTACTACCCCGATCTTTATTCCCGGTTGCGAGCTGCGAAGAGGGCCTACCATCGCTCCTGGTGGGCGGAAAATTAGGTAAAATAATGTGAAATCGTGATAGCTGACGATTCACCTAAAGTGAAGGCTGGAGCCTGGTTCCTAGTGGTCGGGCTTTGGTGTCAGCAGCCGTGTTCGGACGAGAACCCCCAAACGTAAGCAGCCAGATAGATAGATACCCTTAAAGTCGCCAAAGTTCACAAAGAAATGCTGCAAATTTAATACAAAGTACCTATAATGCTGTCTTGGTTGTCCTTGACTTAAACAATTTTTTTCTTTTTATCGTGATAATACACAAACAAGCTCAATTTCACAAGCTTTCTCGAATTGCACTATCTTCTAAATCAAGTCTATCTTTCAACTGCACCCCGAGTGCTGTGACGTCCGAATTTTCTCTTCACATGCTTACTCAAGATATCGTGACGTTAACAGCAATGCCCGCTCCACACTATGAGGGCAAGTGCGGCACTAAAAGTAAGGACCCTAGCCTGTAGACGAGAACACCCAAACGTAAGCAGCCAGATAGATAGATAGATACCCTTAAAGTCGCCAAAGTTCGCAAAGAAATGCTGCAAATTTAATACAAAGTACCTAAAACGCCGTCTTGGTTGTCCTTGACTTAAACAATTTTTTTTCTTTTTAATCGTTATAATACACAAACAAGCTCAATTTCACAAGCTTTCTCGAATTGCACTATCTTCTAAAGCAAGTCTATCTTTCAACTGCACCCCGAGTGCTGTGACGTCCAAATTTTCTCTTCACATGCTTACTCAAGATATCGTGACGTTAACAGCAATGCCCGCTCTACACTGTGAGGGCAAGTGCGGCGCTAAAAGTAAGCACCCTAGCCTGTGGACACTACCGGTTGATACGGCCCCTGGTTGTACTCACTTGCCGTAAGTGCTCAGCCCCCACCTATCCTATAGAAGAAATCCTGGCGACTCATCTATAGGTAGGCGACACACAAACGCCCTCTTTGAATATTTTGGTGACGCACAAGCGACTATTTCAGAAATTTTGTTACCTGACATTTCACTAGCCAGGCTGCCACTTTCAGTCGCTAGTATTGGTACTGTAGTGGCCCGACATCACTCAAGTGTTGATGTCGGTAGGTGCAGCATACGGAAATGAATTTTAATATCAAAATAGTATACCTTGTCAGTAAACGTTCGTGCTTTAGGTGTTTTTGAATGTTTCAGTTTGGAAGCTCCTATAATGTTTGCTTTTCTTCTTTTGTAGCCGTCCAACTCTACCCGCAATTTATTGTCGAGTGTGTTCAATGTTTTCAAGCCTTTTCACTGTCGTTTGAGTTATTCTAAAATTTTCGCTCGTATCATATCTACCATCAATACATACAACAATTTCTCATTCCACCACCAAAATTCTTAACCTAAGCACAGACTGCGATGCGATTCCCGCTAATGCAACAATGGTACCGAGTACTTTGGACGCGCTTTTCGGTATAATTAAATCGTAAATAGTACGTAGTCGTGGTCGTTTGAGTATTCCCGCTGTCACCCTGCTTGAGATCCACAACAAAAGACGCTGAAAAGCTTTCATGAGAGGGTTCAACAATGAAAAGAGCTCGCTTGCTGCTGCTTCAGCGCCTCAGTTCGTCACTTCGGTTTATGCACATTTACTAGATAACTGTATGGGCTGCTGCGAAATTTAGACTTGCAGAAGACATGCTTTGCCCTCAGCATATAAACCTATTGTCAACAAACACAAGCTAGAATGAAGCTAGGAGCTGAAAGTGTTCAAACCGATGCGTCCGAAAACGATGTGTGAATATGAAAGCGCACAGTGTCTTCAAACTGCCTGAGCTTTCACATGACAGTTTTCTATACACAGCTGCGTCTGTAAAATTGTATTGGCTTTCACCCATGACGCTTTTTTTTTCCAAGACAAAGGTACCATAAGCACGAGAGGACGGGTGTGTTTTAACTCGCTACTTGCTTTCCATCAAAAAGAAATACCTTCGAATAACAAAAAAATGGTCTATCAAAATGTACAAATATGCGAAACATCCCTTCCCGAATCGCAGAAAAAAAAAACAATTAGTAGATCGCACGTATCTTCGCAGTCAATGTTATGCGAAGCCTTTGCATGGAAAGTGTCTGTGCTGTAATTTTTTTATTGACTGGAACGTAATGACGTGGCGCTGAAAATACATGCACAAGTGCATGAACATGAATAGCATTCGAAAAAACGTGTGCCATCCGTTATTTGACCGCAGCGCTAGCACCTCTAGCGGCGTAAAGATGATTCGTGCTTGTTGCGCTAAAAATGCTGTTATATTTGATCAAACTTGAGCTTTTTTTAATCCTCAATCAGAGCTACGTTCAATTTTATTTGACAGGCCAACGCATGCTGAAGTGTAACATTCTGCCGGGCCAGACGCAGCCAAGGAGCCACTGACTACCAAAGAGAAGGGTCACATCAGCTTGCTGAGGAAAAATTCTTCAAGAAATGCGATCTCGGCGGAGACAGCCGGAAACGAGCAAGTCATTTTGCCAATAATCTTTGCGGCTCTTAAAGCGACTTTACGATCCCTGCCACAAGCTGGTTCTTTACCAGAAGTGAAATTGCTGCTAGATGTTTAGCATCTTCTCTTGTCGTAATCATGGCTACCGGACTATCTAACTGGTACAAAAGAAGTGCAATATTCCAGTGGAACTGCAAGGGTTTGCAGATTAAGAGTGGAGATTTTCGGAAATTCGTCGCTCAGCACGGGTTTCCGATTTTGTGTATTTCCGAAACAAGAGTATCCACTAACTTTTGCTTGTCCAATTATGTGGCGAACCAAGCAGAACGTCCTGCTGCAAAAAGCAGAGTGATGTTGTGCGTGAGACGCGATATTCCGTCGACACTTGTGGCTTCTTCAAAAACAGATGCGCCGGAATTTGTTAGATGCAAGGTTAAGTTAGTTAACGTTACTGTAACTGTAGTTAGCGTTTACGTGCACCCTCAAGCAAACATTTTATACGCAGAGTTGGCTGCAGTGTGTTGACCTGACCATGATCCCATAGTTATATGTGGTGATTTTAACGCGCATCAATAATTGTGGCGTAGTGAGCGTTGTAGTGTAAGGGGATCTGCTATAGTAAAAATATGCGAAGACCATGGTTACACTATACTAAATGATGGTTCTCCGACGTTTCTACGGGGGCATAAATACTGCAGCGTACTAGACATCACTGTGTGCTCCTCTGAACTAGCGGCTGGAGCAGACTGGACTGCAGACGCTGATACAAGAGGAAGTGACCACTTGCCAGTATTCATATATCACCCAAAGTTGAAGAAAACGAGAAATAACCGCACAACAAGAATTACAAATTGGGCAATCTTACGAGAACTACAGAGAAAAAATCTTGAACCTTGTTCTGACGCAGAAACGTTTGCATCGAAGATAAAAAATCTAACAAAAGCAACTCGTGCAGTACCCATTTGAGATGGGTATTCGGGGGTGGACGCTGAGTATGAGAGGTTTCGGGCAATACGACACCGATCTGAAAGAAGATATCGCAGGTCGGGTAATTTAGAAGATTTCAAGGTTGCACAGAAAGTACATTCTGCAATGCATAACCAACTGCAGAAGCTTTCAACCAAAAGGTGGCAAGATTTATGTGCCTCACTTTCTCCATTTACTTCGGCGCCTCAACTGTGGAACATGGTACGCACCCTCCGACAGCCAGTAGTACACTCGAGACCACTACAGGCTCTAGCGCTGTCTCGAGGAGTTAGCGAACGTGTGATTGCCGAAGAATTTTGCGATATTATACTGAGAAATGGAGAGACCGCCCAAACTAGCGAATATAAATCCTCAGCAGAATTAGCTTCGGTGGTTGTAACAAAGTTCTCTGCGATCAGTTGATCAGATCTGGATGACAGCTTCACACCAAAGGAGCTCCAATATGTGCTGTCTTCAGTAAAACGTACCAACGGACCTACGGACGCATGGACGGACGCATGGACGTACAGATGGACGGACGCTTGGATGCACACACGAACGGACGGAAGCAATAATGAACGAATGGACCGAAGCGTGGATGGACTGAGGGATGCTTCGCCCAGCTCGTCATCACGCACTCCGTGGATATGCTGTTATTTTTTCTGTTCGCGAGTCACACCCAAGGACAGTACAATGAAATACGAGGGTGAATTGGCACTAATCTTACGCCACGCGAGCGATCACGAAACGCGCGGAGTTATACGTTTTGCTGGCCGAACTTCTTGCCTATAGCTTCGACAGCGTTGCACCCCTTGGTTGACTCCAGCTGGGGTTTCTGCCCCGGCCGGGCTAGACTGCACATGCGCGCTCGAAAGAAGCACGTGCAGGTGCAGTCAAGCCCAACGTTACTAGATTATTTTCAGTTGTAAAACTGGCCGGCGCTGCCCGGAACCGCCACCGATCTTTCTCTCTGCGGCGCTGCAGTCGCAACCGGCTCGGTTGCCGGGGCGCTCGCAGGCGGTTTCGCTTATGCGCCGCAGTAGCCGGCGCATTCGGTGCCCCGGTCTCCGGCGTTTGTTGTTCGCGCGGTCGTTTTCAGAAGTGCTGAATGAGCGATGCCGTTCGAGTGGCACATTTAGTGATTTTCCAGCGACTGTATTTCATTGCTGTGGGCCTCTGCATGTGAGGCTGAGGCCGACAATGCCGACCTGCTTCGTTTCCGGGTGTACCAGTGGCTACAGCAGCAACAAGAACAACACGGACAGGCACTTCTTCTCGGCTCCCAAAGATGCGACGCTTCGCTCGCTTTGGAATAAGGCCATCCCGCGTGTGGATAAGGAGCTTTTTTTTTTTGGTGACGCGCATGCATTTCTATTCCAGATTCCTTCAGCGAGAGCGTGCCTTGAATGTGCAGGTCAAGTCGGCGCGCAAACGCGCTAAGCTGCTGTAAGCACGCTGGCAAAGTTGTAGAGTTTGTTGTAAATGAAAAAAAAAAACCTTGCATACATGTATCTATTCATTACATTTTTCCTGTCAACATGATTTCGTATTTTGTAGCCATATTCACCGTAAGCAAAAAAGATGTGGAGTTGATTTGTAAATAAAAATGCTTGCATGTATCTATTTATTACTTACTTTGTTTCTCTTAACATGCTTTGGTATATTGTAGCAATATTCACCTCAAGCAAAAAAGGTGTGGAGTTGATTGTAAATTAAAAAAAAAACGTTGCATATATTTTTCTACTTCGTGTCTGCCGTAAAGTGTGCACTGTGAAAACCAATAAATTGCTGAAAAGAACATTATGCTTATCGACATGTAAGCTGGTTTAACTTCGTCAGTTAATTGACTCAATAATTCTTTCAATTAAAGCTATTTCGCCTTTTGCAGAAATGTCGCTTCTTGGTGGCGTTTGGTAAAGCTAACTGTTGTCAGGGCAAGACATGGAAAAGGGACTATTCCAAAAAGGACGTCGAGACAATTGGGAAGTTTCGTCTTCGAGTGGCCATAATTACTAGAGCCACTAAATGACGTAGCTCCAATGGTGACCTTGCTTCTTTGGCTGAAAACAAAATGAGCGGTTTCGTGATTTTTTATAAAATTCGGAAGAGACAATCAAAATAAGTTTTAACGGAGGCTTATTCCATGCTACCAGCTTGCGGCAGACCGTTCACGCTCGTGGTTGACTACCGGCGAGCAGCCGACGCAAGCGCGCGCAAACTACGATGCGCTTCGGCTGACCTGTTGTAGAAAGCAATGCAATGAGCCGTAACGGACGGCTTTTCTGCCCCACATTAAGCGATCCTGAGCAGCTACTGGAAAGTACTCTGGCCTAGATGTAGTCTGGACGCGGACAACTTGACGGGTAGCGGGTAATCTTTGATGTTATCGTGCGCTAACGTCATGAGAAGGCCGAAGCGGCGTTGGCAGAAGCGCCGTTGCACGCAATGAGCAGCGGCCGGGTAGAGCAAAATGCGGTGGTCGCGCCCTCTCGCGGCACGCCGAGAAACGGAGACGCCGGCGGCGCACGGCGCATGGGGAGAGTTTTACAACTGAAGCTATCTAGTAACGTTGGTCAAGCCCGACCGTGATTCTGCTTGCTTGGTTCTGCGGGGACCCGCAAGATGGCACTACTTACAGCCTAACCAGGCGAAAACGAAACTTTGAACCACTCGCTCAATGCTCATTAGTAACGCCAGTCAATTATTTCTCTACCAATCAAATAGAACTGGGCAAGCAGCATTTTTTCGTCGTTGATGCACGAAAAGCTCATTTTTATGGCAGTGAGCTTGATTACTACTGAATAATTGTAGTCGAGTGTTTTCACCTCATGGGGATCAATTTCAAGATGTCCCATTTATGTGACACGTCATGCGATACATAGTTGCTATCAAGAAAGCTCATTCCAGAAGAGTGGTTTATAGTCAGAGTTATTTAATCATACCATTTGCGAAACTGCATTCGAAAAGCCGGACACGCTGGTGGCCAATCCTGCGGGCCTAAGCAGACTGTTGTGCAATCTGGGAGCAACGACACAACAGAAAAAAATATTATTAGTTAGTTTTTTGATTACAAGGTAGCGCGACAATCTGCAAACTCCCGCTATTTCGACCAATGGCGTGTCCGGATTTGGATACATGAAAGCTATGGGGAGTTTCGTCGAAAATATTATGCTAGAATAATTGTGGTTTATAGCAGCATCTAGCTCAAAACATTGCAATAAGAGAGGCATTCACTCATCTTTTTTTTGAGCGACAAAGGGGCAAGCACTATTTCGGATGGAAGCAGCTACGTCACACATGCAGCTTCTCGCACTTATTCCGCTGAGTAATACAAAAGCGGAAACGAAATTCAACTATAACACCCGTTTTTTTGTATGTCGGGGTTGTACGTGAGACGGTGTTTTATTTATATGTGTGGGTGATGCATTCGAACATTTGGCACTGTTGCAGAATAAGTGCCGGAAAGGTATTTATTACATAACATATTGCTTAAATGGTTGCCCATGCTGGGGCAGTTTATGGGTTCAGGCAAGCAGACGCGTTCGGTTAGCCGACGCACTCCATGTTCGGCGGACATCCCGAGATGCCCGAGGTGCAGCACACTCCTCCCGCGTACGGACTGCACCGGTAGGCCCCGTACTCATTGCGGCAGCACGAGCCCGAGCTGCACACCATCCACGTGGGACACGGCACCGAAGGGTCTGCGGCAAACGAGGAACGCACTGAGAAGGAATTCCACAACCGTCATCTTCTTTCACTAAAACATCATACACCATAATCACTATCATAATCATTATCATCCACAACCATAAATCAATCTTTTTATAGAAAGCTGTTATAAGATAACTCGGGTCACATGTGGCACCGTGATTCTCTGTCACCGTCGCCGGAGTCCATAACCACTTTAGCACGAAATAAGAAACAAAAAATAGTACCAAAGACACAGAGGGGCTCCAACCCGGGCCCACTGCGTGCCAGCCCCGTAATCTACCACTGAGCCACCTCAGTGCTTTTTGCATGGTTTTTTAATAAAGTATTTGCGTAATAAAGACAAAATCAAGCTAACATAAGTACAATCAAATGGCGAAAATAGATTAGATTAGATTTGTGGGGTTTAACGTCCCAAAACCACCATATGATTATGAGAGACGCCACAGTGGAGGGCTCCGAAAATTTCGACCACCTGGGGTTCTTTAACGTGCACCCAAATCTGAGTACACGGGCCTACAACATTTCCGCCTCCATCGGAAATGCAGCCGCCGCAGCCGGTATTTGAACCCGCGACCTGCGGGTCAGCAGCCGAGTACCTTAGCCACTAGACCACCGCGGCGGGGCAAAAATCGCGAGAATAAGCGCTCAAGCGTTACTCATAAACACTCAATGACTAACACAGCGTGAGTTCCTCACATGGAGAGTTCGATGATGAGTAGTTTTTAGTGGAGAAGAGCAATTGATGGCCAAAGAGCGCCATTTCAATTGACTACAGATATGAACAATGATATTGTGCGTGGCTGTAAAGGGGCCTTAAAATTCCTCGCTCTAACGCGGGTTAAAACATGAAAGTAATAAAATCATGAGAGTGGCGTGACATATGTGTAGTGATAGCGGATGGCAAAATGTCAAGTTAATAAAACCATGATGAAGATGTAGTCACCGCAGCCACGACCACTCTATAGGGGTCGTGCTACGGATGACCTAGAAATATCGGGTGAAAGCTTTGCACATCTTTTAAAAACGTAAAAAGTGTTTGCAGTTTAAAAAGCGGATCCCTACCGATGAGCATCCCAGGATGTAGAGGGAGCTGCTGTCGGTAGGGCCATAAAAAGTGCTTTTTCCTTAGAGCATCCAGCTCATTGCACTGGACGAGAATGTGGAGAACCGTAAGGGGCTCTCCACATCTCTCACAATATGGTGAATCACCGGTAAACAGGAGAAATGAATGTGTAGAATGTGTATGTCCTGTTCTAAGCCTTGTTAGTATTACTTCTGTGTGTCGTGATTTTGATAGTGGCGGCCAATAACCTAGTTGCGGCTTAATAGCATGGAGTTCATTATCTGTGTGTTTATCCCACATGCTCTGCCAATACCCCCTGAGCTTTCGTTTTATAAAAGGTTTTAAGTCAAGTGCAGGGACTGGTGTTGATGCATTCGCAGTAGTGACGTTGGCGCAAGCAGCCAGATTGTCGGCCAAAACGTTCCCTTGTATTTCACGGTGCCCTGGAACCCAGCAGACAACGACATGCTGTTTTGATGTGTAGAGTGTGCACAGAAGTGAGTAGAGTGACACCAGCACGGGGTTCTTGTGTTTTTAGGAGTTTTCAGGGCTTTGACCACGCTTAGGGAATCTGTGTATATTACCGCCTTTTGTAATTTTATCTGTTTAATGTGTTTTACGACCGCCAGTATTGCATAAGCTTCTCCTGTGAAAATGCTTGCATTAGGATAAAGAATGCCGGCCTCGGAAAAGGATTGGCCTACCGCTGCATATGACACAGAAGTGTTTGACTTTGACGCATCAGTAAAGAACTCAGGGCATGTGCATTTATGTTGTAGTTCTAAAAAATATGTCTGTATGTGTGCAAGTGGTGCGTGCTTTGTGACATCAACAATAGAAACATCACAGTCTATAAGCTGCCACTACCACGGTGGCAGATATGTTGCAGGAGCCATCAAAATGGGTTCAAGAAGAGGCACACCTGTTTCTTCGGCCAGGCTCTTTACACGCAGCTCGCAGGGCTGCCTAAACGAAGGACGGTTCTCGAACAAGCCAGAACAAGACAAATCATTAATTGTTTAATTGTGAAATGGGAAGGATGTTTCTTGCCTGCCTTCACCTTCAAAAAGTACAAAAAAGACAGGGAACATCTTTGTAGGTGGAGCGACCGTTCATTCGAATCCACGTACAGGCTCTCCACAGGGCTGGTGCGGAAAGCACCCGTAGAGAGGCGAATGCCTAGATGGTGGACAGGGTCGAGAATTTTCAAGGCTGATGGTGTTGCCGACTGATAGATTATAGCACCGTAATCTAGGCGTGTGCGTACGAGGCTTTTATATAAGTTAATTTAACATTTCCTGTCACTACCCCTTGTAGTGTGTGACAACACTTTCAAAATGTTCATTGTTTTTAAGCACCTGTTCCTTAAATACTTGATGTGTGGGATGAAGGTTAGCTTAGTGTCTAATATGAGACCAAGAAACTTGTGCTCGGTCTTCACTGACAGAGGTTGACCATGCAGGTCAATGTCGGGGTCAGGATGGAGGCCCCTCTTTCGGCTGAACAAGACACAAGTGCTCTTTTGCGCGTTGAGTACAAAGCCATTCTCGTTTGCCCATTGGAATACCTTGTTCAACCCTAGTTGAACTTGACGTTGGCACATTGAAATGTTGCACGATTTGTAACCAATCTGCACATCATCGACATATATGCAGTAAAAAGTATTTCGTGGGAGAGACAGGTGCAAGGAATTCATTTTAACTTTGAAAAGTTGCAGCTCAATACACCTCCTTGTGGCACTCCTGTTTCTTGGACAAATACTCGAGATAAGACAGTGCCAACTTGGACACGGAATGTACGGTTGGACAGGTAGCTTTCGATAACTGTCAGCATTCTACCCCGCACACCTAAATGTGACAGGTCTCGCAATATGCCAAAGCGCCATGCAGTGTCATATGCCTTTTCCATATCGAGGAACACAGAAAGAAAAAATTGCTTATGAACAAAAGCGTCGCGAATTTGTGCTTCGATACGGACAAGGTGGTCAGTGGAGGACCGAGCCTCTCGAAACCCACACTGGTATGGGTCAAGTAGGCCACCAATTTCAAGGAAGTGCACCAGGCGCCTGTTAATCATTTTTTCAAAGACTTTGCAACTACAGCTGGTTAATGCTATTGGCCTGTAGCTGGAAACTGAGGCCGGGTCCTTGCCTTGTTTTAGGATTGGGATAATGATAGCTTCCTTCCAGGCTGAGGGTAGCTCGCCAGAAGACCATATCGCATTATACAGAGAGAGAAGAGCTTTCTGGGTTTCAGTGGGCAGGTGTTTTAACATTTCATATGCCACACGGTCCGGGCCTGGGGCAGATTTATTGCAGGAGGCAAGTGAGGCCTGCAGTTCAGCCAAACAGAAAGGTTCGTTGTAGGCCTCATGTGTTCTGGGCTTGCGCTCTAATCTCTGTTTTTCTATTGCGGTTTTGTATCGTCGGAACGCTTCACTATAGTGTGTTGAGCTGGAGACCTGTTCAAAGTGCGCTCCGAGAGTGTTTGCCTGGTCTTCCAAACTCTCCCCTTGTGTGTTCACTAGAGGAAGAGAATGTGCTCCTCATCCTGCCACCTTACCAACCATGCTCCAGACTCTCGACTCATCTGTGTATGAGTTAATGCCCGATACAAATTTGTGCCAACTTTCTCTTCTCGCCTGTTGGCATGTCCTCCTTGCTTGCGACTTGACGTTCTTAAAGTTTACAAGATTGTCGGCTGTGGGCGAGTCTCTAAGCAACCTCCATGCTTTATTTTGTTTTTTTCGAGCATCACGGCACTCATTATTCCACCATGGTACTCGTCGTTTGCTTGACGGTCCACATGTTTGGGGAATACATTTTGTTGCTGCATCAACCAAGAAAGCTGTAAAGTACCATACAGCATCCTCTATGCTCAATGCCGCCATGTCAGTCCAAAATAATAAAGTCATTTTTTGAAACTTTTCCCAATAATCTTTGTCTGTGAGCCATTTGGGAACTTGTGCAGGACATGTATTTGTTATTGATGTGCTGATAACGATAGGAAAATGGTCACTACCATATGGATCATTAATGACTTCCCATTTGTGTAGAGGCAGGAGTGATGAGGATATTATGCTGAGGTCTGTTGCTGAGTACGTATTGTTAGTGATGTTGTAATATGTTGGCTCTTTCCGATTCAGCAGGCACGCACCGGAAGAAAAAAGGAGCTGTTCAATCAGGCGGCCTCGAGCATCGCAGCGAGAGTCACCCCATAGATTGCTATGTGTATTGAAATCTCCAAGGAGGATTTAAGGTTCTGGAAGTTGATCTATTAGGGACTGGAATTCACGTTTTTCAAGATGATAGTGTGGAGGTATGTAGACAGAGCAGATGGTCACGAGTTTGTTCAGGAGGACTACACGAATAGCCACTGCTTCAAGAGATGTTTCGAGTGGTAGATGAGTACATGCAATCCCTTGATTTACTATAATGGCCACACCACCAGATGACGTGATGACTTCATTCCTGTCCTTTCGAAAAATGATATACTAGCGTAGAAAATTAGTGATCTTGGGTTTTAGGTGTGTTTCTTGTGCACACAGCACTTTTGGTGACTGTTAATGTAAAAGTTCTTGAATGTCGTCAAGGTTTCTCAGTAGTCCTCTGACGTTCCACTGTAAAATTTGTGTCTCCATTTTTAATGTAGTTAAGTGCTGTGTGGACAGAAACGTTGCCTTAAGTTACAGGGCCTGTTGGGGCCCTGTAATACGGGTTTTCTCTTTCTTGCTTCGCTCCAAAGAGCTGCGCCTTTCCTTCGGCGTGTGGGGCACCGGAGGAGTATGGCTTGTGTCCATCACCTCTTCTGAGGTGGTGGATGGTGCCTGCTTGGCAGGCACGTTCATGGCAGTTTCGGACCTGACTGCACTTGCAGTGATCCGAGGTACAGCAGACTCTGTAGTCTGCTGGCCCTTTTGAACAGGAGGCGAAGCAGTACAGACTGCTCCAGCCGGAGGCGCTTCTGGCACAACCGCAGTCACACTTGGTGTGAATCTCGCGGGTGCCGAAAGACGTGGCACGGCGCCTCGACGCGCCACGTCGGCGAAGGAAGGTTCAGAATTATTGTGTGTACAAAAACGTTGACGTGCCTCTTGAAATGACAGGTTGAACTTGGCCTTAAGTTCTAATATTTGTTTCTCTTTTTTCCATGCAGATTATGATCGGGAGTAGGCAGCGTGATCTCCTTCACAGTTAGCGCAACAGGCTTCTGAAGTGCACTTTTCGGATACATGTTCACAAGATGCGCACTTCGCACACCTAGCGTGCCCTCTGCACGTTTGGGATCCGTGTCCGAAGCGCTAACACTTGAAACATCGGCGAGGATTCGGTATTTAAGGTCTGACAGGAAGATTGCAGTAACCAGTTTCAATAGAGTCGGGAAGGTTGCTTGTACCGAAGGTAACTATGATGTGCTTTGTTGGGATCTGTTTATTATCTCGCCTGATTATTATTCTATGTGCTTTCACTACATTTTGTTCTTGCCAGCCTTCGAGCAATTCACTTTCAGAAAGCTCGAGGAGGTCATCATCAGATATGACACCACGCACTGTGTTCATCGACCTATGTGGGCCCACTGATATTGGGATGTTATCAAATGAAACGAGTTTTGTGAGCTTGTCGTACTGAGTCTTGTCGCGAACTTCTAGAAGGAGATTGCCATTCCCCATCTTAGTTACTTTATAGCCAGGGCCAATTGCATCTGTGAGCGTTTTCGAGACAATAAATGGTGAAATAGATCGAACTGTTTTCTTTTCATTTTGACTGTGGATTACATGGTACTTGGGGAAGGTCTGTTTAGGCTGTGCAGTAAAGAAGCTGTCATCGGTGCGCCACCTTTTCAGGCGGCGATCAGGGAGTGCAGGAAATGGTTTTCCATAAGAAGCATTTTAAATTCGGTGGCGATGGTGGCCACCCACCCCCGAGCCCAACAAGGGGACGCTACAAGGTTGAATAGTGAACACTTGGAGACGCCAGCCATGCATCGCCGCTATAACCGAATATAACTACCCAAGGTTGGGTAACTACACAGGGTTAACCCTCGCCGCCAGGAAATTCGGAAGTAAACGGAAAAGAGAAGATGACAGGACAGATAAAAAGTGACAGATAAAGACGAAGATGTAGGAAGAGAGAGATAGGAAAAGGCGACTGCCGATTTCCCCTGGGTGGGTCAGCCCAGGGGTGCCGTCTACGTGAAGCTGGGGCCAAAGGGGTGTGTTGCTTCTGCCGGGGGGCCTTAAAGGTCCAATCACCCAGCGTCAGCTCAACCCCCAGGATCCCCTTTTCCCCGGACACGGCAAAGCCACGCACGGCTAGGCGTGGGAGGGAGTCAAAACGCCCCCGTTAGCTCGGGTCCGTGGTGTCGCTACACTCCAAACGCCTACTTGCGCAGGCGCCCCTGCGGGCTCACATGGAGAGTTCTTCACATCGTGTTATGCAAACGAAAAAGGGGTGAGGTGAAACAGCTCTCTAAGATGGAGCACCAGTCCGGTCTAAAGTGTAGCTCTTCGTAAATATTTTTAAGGTGAATAGCCATTTGAATGATGTCTGTGCTTGAAAAGGTGGTGGGCTCTGTTTTGCGGTCTTGCTTTCGTGTCTTCCCCAAGATGTGCATACCCATGAGGAAAAACTTTTCATATGGTACTTCATGAAGCGCTCCTGGTAGAAGATAACTTAGTGTGTGAGAAATATAAACAAAATGTTTTTAGGGCTCGCTCAAGGACATCCCAAAACAGTATGGCATCTTTGCAGCTAACAAAGCAATGTTCAATCGTTTCCGGCACATCACATAGCCGGCAGTTAACAGACGGAATAAAAATACCCTTTCTTTTTAACCATGTGTTTACCGCCGATGTTTCAGAGTGGAGTTTATAGAAGAATGTTTTTGAATTAGGTAGAATTTACAATTTGTGCACGCACTTGAACACATCATGGCCTGGAAGATTGGAGTACAGTGAGCGGTACAACAGAGGTTGGAAGAGTGTACTCAGCAGATCCTTATACAGCACCTTGCGCGATACTGTGTACAGGTATTCTACAGAAAAGCGAGCTTTAAGGAACTGAACTGCGAGGTAAACTTCCTGCATGAATCCCCACAAGCATGGGCGTTCCGAGAAGTTTGATGAAACCATTAAATCTTGTAAGCAATCAACAAGCGTAACCAGCAAAAGGAACGGATTACAGGATGGGAATTGTCTCGAAAAAAGAAGAATCGTGACACTATTTGCCATAGATAAAGGTATTTTAATCTCAACCCACCTTCACTAACTGGCTTGAATATATCATAACGAGGTATGGGCTCAAAATTTGAAGACCATATGAAAGTAGCGAAAATGCGATGAAAGCGTTGTACATAGAATATTGCGCAATGAATAAGTTGCAATGAATAGTAAAGCTTTGTTGCTAAGAAAGAGTTGCAAGCTTCAGCTATCCCAAAGATTGAAAGTCGATAGGGAACAAATGTCTGAGCCTGTCGTTCAAGCTTAGGGACACATTTTTTCCAGTAATGCGTACTCAATCTATTTGCATGCGATAGTACACCAAGGTATGTTGGAAGAGTTCTTGTGCAAATAATCCCTGCAAAGTGGTTCGGTGTCCTACCCCACAATCCAAACCACAGTCCTAAACTTTTAGAGGCATATAAACGAGCTCCTGATACTACGCCAAACTTTTCAATAGTATATACCACATTTTCGACACTTGGCTTATCTGTGCAAAAAGTGCGACATCCTCTGCATGAGCTAATACTTTAACTTTACTGCCTAATATACTGAAGCCATGAATGCAACTCGACTGCTTTATGCTTAAGCACAGTGGTTCTAGATAAAGTGCAAATAGGACAGGTGACATCGATGACAAAAAATTCTTGCGGCAAAATGCTTCTCATCGTACGCCCAACAACTTTCATGGTGTATTTAATATGGGCCCTGGTGAGTGGCCCTTTAAAAAGCAAACCTGTTTTTTGCTTTATTACCTGTTCCCAGACACTGTGTACATGAGCAGTGACGAAACGGTCAGAAGAACAAGTAGTGGGAGTCTTTCTGGACAGATACATATGATAAATTTATTTAGAGCTTTCTGGCTCCACTCCATAACTACCAATGAAAGAAATTTGTCGTACTATCAACATTTGCCCGAATCAATGCTTACGCATAAGATCTAAAACGACATGAGCATTCTGAATACAATTTCGGTGCTCATTCGTGGACTACTTTACGTTTCCATTGATATCTTTGCATCCTACCCATCCAACCGAAGATCGTCAGATCTCACTGATCGCATTTGGTCTCTTTCACCACGAGATATTTTGAGACGATTTATAATCTGATAATGATAACCTCGTTAACAGAAGCAAATGCTAATGATAGAATTTTGTGTAATAAACTTCTCTTTTGTTAATTCAGATGAAACTACGGAAGTTCACATTTCGCTAAGTATTGCATTTTGTAATCGTGTTGGGCTTGTCATGCCAACCATGACATGCCCAAAAGCAACCCTGTGCACAATTGAGAAGCCCCTAATGCATGCGTAATCTAGAAGCAGGCAATAATAGACATTCCACCCGCTTGCCAGCCTCTGCGATAATACGCGGTGCTCCTCTTTCAACAACAAGATGTCCATGAGGCGGTGAGTAGTTAAAGGCTTAAACTTCTTAAAAAAGCTCTTTTTCCCCACGCCGAACCACAAGAGCCATGCAGCGCCGACCAGACGGCATTTTTGAAAAAACAATACGTTTTTGAAAAAAAAAAGAATACGCAGACCGCGCACATCATAAGAGTGAACGTCAGAAAAAAAATGAAGGAAAAATAAAAAAAGAGGAGGGATATGGAAGGGAAAAAGAAAGGGAGTGGAAGGGGCAGTCCAGCTCATGTTCTCATTGCGTTTATTTTCTTTCTTTTCTTCTTTCCTTCTTCTTCTCCCCTCTCTTTTCTTTTTTTTTTTCGCGTACCTTCTATCATTTAAGATTGTATAAATCTGAGCACCAACAAACTGTACCCTCAATCCTGATGAAGGCCAGACTCTGGCTGAAACGTCGAAATAAACCACTTTGTGACTGCTCACAGAAGATCTACTTGACTATTTGCAACGCTATGGCACTCTATCACCATGCATATATATATATATATATATATATATATATATATATATATATATATATATATATATATATATATATATATATATATATATATATATATATATATATTAACAAATTACTGCAGGCCCATTTAAGGGCCCCAGCAGGAGGGCCAAAGATCATAACATTGCACACAGGTGTAAACAGCAAGAATATATATATATATTATGCCTTGAAAAAGACGGGGTTCCCGTCGAAACGTCGGCACAATAAACAGTTGTTATGTGAGAGCGCATCTACTTTCATATTTATAACCTTGCGACAACCGAAGTTATTCTTCTGCACACACACACACACACACACACACACACACATATATATATATATATATATATATATATATATATATATATATATATATATATATATATATATATATATATATATGGGTGATTTCACGAGAGATCGACACGGGTCCAAAAGTTGAAATTTGAGATTTCATTGAGTATTCTATATTTCGTGCACCTCTCACCAGGTAGCCCGAAAGTCAACATTGTTTTATGATCAACGGCATAACTTACGAGAAAAAAAATATCAAACTCCACCAACACAGAGGCACCAATTTCGTCACCTGTCATTTTCGAAAATTGCAGATGCTATAAAAAGACAAATAAATTTATTTCAAGGAAGATATTTTTTACCTGAAATGCATGTCTAATGAAGATTGAATTCGTACGGTTTCAAGTTTGTAGACCTTAAGAAAATAGCTTTTAAATATGTCTAATTTTGCGACAGTGTAAATTAAGTTAAGTATTCCCTATTATTTTTCTCCGAAAGTAATGCAAGCAGCGTTTTCAAACTTTACACGCTTCAAGGACATAGCATGTTTATTAGGTACATAAATTATTGCTGCCGTAGGGCAATTGTAAATTTTTATATATTGCCTCAAAGTTCTCATATTGGCAAAAGTGTATTCCACTGAAATTCGAATAATAAGAAAATCTCATCTTCGATTTTTCTTAAAATCTCGTAAATAGACAACCGAAGGGTATCATACAGTAGTATAGAAAAACATCTTGCATTATTTTGTTTTTAGTGACAATATTCGTGGTACAACTCAGAGCTTTTCGAGAATGCGCTGATAAGTTGAGAAATCTAGAAATCGGAACGGAAAAGCGGCAATGAGTTTCAAACGCGAGTAAACGTGACCGCATTTGGTGAAGAAAGGCTGTTTTAGCAGATAGGAGTAACTATTTTGAACACGGTGTTCTACAGTATCTGAATTCACTCTTATACTTAGAGCACTGAGACTTCTAATATGTGGTGCCTCTCCATTACTGACACACAGATGGAGCTGCTGTGACGGCCATGTGTTTGCAACACGTTGGGTAAGAGAATTGATTGTTGGATGAGTTCATAAACGATTCATAACAAATTTTTATCATTTGGGGCACGAAGACTGCCGCATTAGACGGAAGAACACGCTTTAGGGCTAGTTGTCAGCCGTCGTTTGCTCTACAGATGAATTGCTAAGCGCCGCATATCAGAGGCAATGCTTTAGATCATATGGTTCAAAGAAGGGACAAAGATTACGCCTCCCGTAATTTTATAGACAAAAACATAGTGAAATTCATTTTAACGTACTATACTTCAGTTTTGCATTCGCACTGTGGATACCTGCGCGCAAGTATCCACAGTGCGAATGCAAAATCGTGGAATCACCCATATATATATATATATATATATATATATATATATATATATATATATATATATATATATATATATATATATATATATATATATATATATATATATATATATATATATATATATATATATATATATATATATATATGGTAAACGTTTCCGCTTCACAGTGTTCATTGCGAAATATGTGTAAAACAGTGTTTTACCAGTCAATTTATTGTTTACCCTTTGTCATTACTTAATATCTGAAAACTCTAAGTCTTCGTCATTTCCAAGCTCGCACTTTCAATTATTGCTGCTGTGATACTCTCACATATATGTACTCATATCTTGAGGTCTCCTTGGCAGTTTACACAGTGAGACTTTCAGATGCCTCACTAAATACGCAAGCTCGTTCACAACCGCGTATGTGGTGAGAATGAAAAAGCCGACGTCATTTCATTTTCTTTTCAAATGACAACGTGCGCAAACTTTTCTCAATATTGTTGCGGTACCGTTTAAGCGATGCGACGCGTGCTGAAAGTTTATTCAAATGAGCCTATTTTCACTACTCACACGTATCCCCGGGTAAACTTTTCAGACTCGGGTACTTCTTGGAGGCCAGAACAGTGCGTCCTGGTTCGTCGTCCAGCCAATGGCACCGATGACCTTCGCGCTGTTCGAATTGCGCGCATTGTGTGCCGCGCGGACAGCAGTGCTCCCCGTCGTCGCAGCACTGGGCGTGCTCGTGAGGACAGCAGGTGTACTGGAGGATGGCTGAAGAAGCCGCCAATAACGAAGAATGGGCGGGACAGCACGTCGAGTTCTGGTGACAGTAGGTACCGTCCGGACACTGAATCCACGGTGCTGTGAGTGAAGAAACAACACGCATACACTATCTATCTATCGCATACACTATCTATCTATCTGTGAGCTTCATCCGGAGGCCCGCGGACGCCATGGCTCATAGCGCCTATGTCAGATGCTCGTGAACTAAATGTCCCGAGCCAACCCGAGCGGCCTCGTGCCATCTGCGCGCTTGATGCTGGCTGCATCCGCTGTGGCGTCTGCTATGCCGGGTTATGCCGTCTGCTCCTTCCATAGCTGTGACACAGGCCACAACGCCGACCCGATTCCATTAAATAGCAGTTAGGTAGTGAACTATGCCTATTTCTGTTGTGATGCAACTCAATGTAAGTGAACTACTCGAGCACGTGTGCATCATAGACCGGCGCGATCGTTCCACCACTGTTTCTCCTAGCGAGTATGACGCGTGTTTGCCCGACCTTAGGGAATACACACATCCTTGACGTGGCTCAGAACACCGATGACAAGAACTGGGTGCGCAAACAATGCGAAATTCAGAAACATGCGAGAAGCAGACAGAAAAACAAAAAGAGAGCAAGAGCACGTCAAAAATTTCCGTGTCTAACTTTAAGATGGCCGCACTTGCATGCGCCCCACGCTGTCGGCTGCCAGCTGCCCGAAAGAAATCGTTCGGACGGTCCCGGGCTGCCCACAGGCGGCCAGGCACGCAAAAAACGAACATGCGTCCGAGCGATCTGCCTGCCTGCCGGCCCGCCCGCCCGCCCGCCCGCCCGCCTGCCTGCCTGCCTGCCTGCCTGCCTGCCTGCTGTTGCGAGTCGCGGCGACCGCTGTCTGCGGGTAGCGGGGCCGATCGCCGTCGCTCCGTCGAGCCAAGGACCAGGGGAGAGCTTTGAGCAAACTTAACGGATTTATTTACATCTTTACAGGGAGTTGTCGAGATGACAGAAGAGAAGAGAAGAACTTTGGGCGAGGCACTCCACGCCCTTTTTGTTGACCCCCGTTCCCTAGGTCCCTAGGTTGGGGATCACTATATAAAACAATGCTGACCAATGGTGATGTGGCAGTTCCTCTCAATGAAGTACCGCCCATCATGTCTGTTCATAAAGGCACAACACAGGCTTGCACATACACACACACTCTTGCCACTAGTCGCAGCGCTGCCGTAGAACAGGGAGGGGGAGGGCGGAAGACGCACGGGCGCCTCGACCCCTTTGATGCCGGCCGCAGGCTGCGTTCCCACGAGGAGATCTTAGAGCGACCTTTTGAGAGGAGCCAGGTTCGTGGAATTCTCTGGGGAGAGCCCTTTGACCAGCGCCGTCGTCGTCTGCCGGTTAACGCGCTAACGATGCGTGACTGGCCCAGGCGGGAGATAGAGTGGCGGCTTCAAAAGCCTCTTTGGCGACATTCCATTCCGCTGGCGCCGCTGTCAATCAGCAGGCGACGTCTCGTGGGGCCGGCCTCTGTTGCTTCCTCCGTCCAGACGTGGCGAGACTGTCCTTTTTGCACTAATCCGGCGTGGCAAATGACTCGCTGGGTCAAGGCATAGCCCGATCGCTACAGCTCCTCCGCCGACGGGAAGATCTCGGACGTCGGGTAGTATCAGCTGCTCGACGGGAGAGATCACAGTAACCGCAGTCTCCCAACACCATTTAAACCACAAAGACCCACCGCTAGAACAAGCAAGCGCCGGCAATGAGTTTTCGGCAACCAGGCCGGTCTTTCAAATGCGCCACATTGCACCTACGCCTTTTTTTTTTTTTGGCAACCACACTAATACTCTTGCCCATAGCTAAAAAATTTCGATTTCTCCAATTACCCCTTAAATCATTATGGAAAAACGCCCCTCAACTGAACACAAAAGAAAGCAAAAGCAAAATAAAAGCTAAAAAGCTCTGCTTAATGTGTCAACATTGGCGTTTGCGGAACCCTTCTTATACTTCACAGTGAAGTTAAGCTCCTGAAGCGCAAGGCTCCAACGTAGTAGTCGTGGATTCTTTCCCGACATTTGCGATAGCCATGTCAGTGGGCAGTGGTCAGTGACGAAGACAAAAGAAGTTCCGTAGAGGTAGCAGGCTAATTTTTGGGTAGCCCACACAATGCAGGCACATTCTTTTTCCGAAGCACTGTAGGCCTCCTCACGAACAGAGAGTTTCCTGCTGGCGTACAACACAGGGTGCTCGTTCCCGTTCTCATCCTCCTGGCACAGTATTACTCCTAAGCCTCTGTTGCTGGCATCGCACTGCACAATAAAGGGACGATCATAGTTCGGTGCATGCAGTACGGGTGAGCTAACAAGAGCCGCTTTGAGTCCCTGGAAGGCGCCCTCCATTTCCGCACTCCAAACTACCTTTTCGGGAGCATTCTTGCGCAGTGCATCCGTTAACGGAGCGGCTACCTCCGAGTAATGAGGGATGTAGCGCTGATAATACCCTGTCAGGCCTAAAAAGGAGCGGATAGCCGTCTTGCTTTCTGGTTGCGGGAACTCGCTAACCGCCTCTACTTTCAACTCATCAGGTCGCCTCCTGCCCTGCCCTACCACGTGCCCTAGGTACCGTACTTCGGCGCGAGCTAGCTGGCACTTAGCAGGCTTCACCGTCAGTCCAGCGTGCGTCAAACGTCTAAGGACATCGCTAAGATGGTACAGGTGATCTTCCCATGTGTTGGAATAAATAGCGATGTCGTCTAAGTAGGGAACAGCATAGCCTTCAGCGCCCTGCAGAACTCGGTTCATTAGCCTTGAAAAGCAAAAGGGGGCGTTCTTAAGGCCAAAGCTCAGAACTAGGGGCCTAAATGTGCCCGTCGGCGCCACAAAGGCCGCATATTCACTAGCTCGTTTAGTCATTGGAACTTGCCAATAGCCTCTCACTAAGTCCAAAGTCGAGACGTATTTAGCGGCGCTCACTTTTTCCACCAGCTCCTCTACGTTGGGTATAGGATAGGTTTGGTCCTTCGTGATCGCGTTAAGTTTGCGGTAATCCACGCAAGGCCGTGGATCCTTTCCCGTAACCTCAACGAGAATCATAGGGGACGTGCAGGTGCTTTCGCAAGGTTCGATAAGCTTAAGCTCGAGCATTCGATCTACTTCTTTTTTCAAGATCTCCTGCTGTCGCGGGGCTAGTCTATACGGCCTCGACTTCACAGTGGTGTCAGAAGTTAGCTCAATGTCATGAGTGATAACCTCAGTTCGCCCTGGCCTTTCTGAGAAAACAGTGATGTGTTCTGACAATAAGTTGCGTAAGTCGACTATCTGCTTCTCAGTCAAGCCCTCGGCCGGTGCTACGGCTTTCATGACATCGGTAACATCCATTGATCTTTCAACCCCCACCAAGCCTGGAATTTCAGGTGCTAGCTCCTCTGTGCTGTTAAGAGCCAAGTTCACTTTCTGCACTTCTCCCACATAGCTCTTCATTAAATTGTGGTGGTAAATGACAACATCTCGGCGTCTTCCTTTACGTTCCAGTGCGTAATTTGTGTCCGAGAGCTTTTTCACAACCCGAAGGGGCCCCTCCCATTGAATCTCCAGCTTATTTGCTCGTGAGGGGCGCAAGACCATTACCTGATCGCCTTCCTGATAAGCTCTCAGTTTCGCGTTTCGATCGTAGTAGCTCTTGGCTCTACTTTGCGCCTCTCTCATGTTCGCCTCAGCAATGTCGCGAGCACACCACAGCCTTTCCAGCAATTCCAGAATGTACTCGACCACCGTAGGGTCGGCACTCTTCGACTCCCAGGTTTCGCGCAAAAGTCGCAGTGGAGACCTGAGCGTCCGTCCGTAAACCAGCTCCGCGGGGCTGAAACCCGTCGCTTCATGAGTGACCGATCTCAGCGCAAACAGCATTGCCGGAAGACAAGCATCCCACTGACACTTCCTTTCAAAGATAAGGGCTCGCAGAACTCGTTTCATCACGGAATGACACCGCTCTACACTATTGGACTGCGGGTGGTACACGGAACTGTGGATTATTTTCATTCCACACTTTTCCAGGAATCCCGTAGTGAGAACGCTGGTGAATACTGAGCCCTGGTCGCACTGTATCTCCTGAGGAAAGCCCACTCTCGAAAAAATAGACAGTAGGGCGTTGACTACCTCTACGGAGCTTTGCTCCTTCATTGGGATCGCCTCAGGAAATTTGGTTGCTGGACAAAGGGCGGTAAGCAAATACCGGTAGCCTGACTTTGTCACTGGGAGTGGTCCCACAACGTCTATTACCAGCCGGCGAAATGGCTCCGAAATGAGCGGAACAAGCTTAAGTGGTGCCTTTCCCTTCTCGTGCGGTTTTCCCACTCTCTGGCAGGTGTCACACGCTCTTACGTGCTTCTCAACTTCTTTGAAGCATCCTGGCCAATAAAACTCCGTTAGGAGCCTATTTTTGGTCTTCCGAGCTCCTAAATGCCCCGACCAACCAACTCCGTGACAGAGATCCACAATGTCAGACCGATACTTAGCCGGCACTACAATCTGGTCGAACGTGCGACCTTTTGCAGTCCGGTAGTGGCGGTACAAGATGCCATCTTTGACAGGAAAACTGACATTCTTCCTCGCCACCCCTTCCCTGACGATGTTCCAAATCTCCTTAAGGCTAGGATCGCTTTTTTGCTGCTCGATGAGCTCGTCTCTTGTCACTTTCCCCAGTACATTGCTTAGTGCTTTTGATACCGGCAACGCGAGCAGCCCCTCCTCCGATTCCCTTTCCGCTGTATCAGTGCAAGTCTGCTTCTCTGACCCCTCTCTTTCTTTTTCAGTAGGCGACGGGATACCAGGCTCAACTGCGCTGACTATAGCTGGTGTTGCGGGACTTCCGGTAAAACTCGGTTCCTGCCGCTCTAGTTCGGCTGCTAACGCTCGTGCTTTCGCTCGTGTCAAGGCTTGTACTGTTCCCTCGTGAAAACTTTTCCCTTGTTCTCTCAGCAGACGGTCGGTCCGATTCGAGAACAAATAGGGGTACTGCGGGGGCAGCTTGTCTGACACCGCCGCTTCCGTCTCCACTTCTCCGAACGGTCCTGTCAGAATTACTCGAGCTACCGGAAGACAAATGCTTCCATCCTCCAAAACTGGTTTAATCCATGCACACTTGCCGTTGTAGTCTGCTTGTGCCACATAGTCCGGGTGCACCAGATCCATGGTTGCCCCACTGTCTCGTAAGACGCGGCACGGCTTTCCGTTCACCGTTAGGTTAAAAAGGTACGGACTAAGAAGCTCCTCGCTAGTGGCTGAGTCAGAAGTGTACGAAAAGGCTGGCCTGGGCCTACGACAACCAACGGCAATATGCCCTTCCTCCATACATTTGTAGCAAGTAGGTGGTTTCCGAGCCTCAAAAGGACTCTTTTTAGAAGAATCCCCCGAAACCTTTCCCCCCTGTTTGTTTTGTGATCCTTGACCACTTGCAGCGAAGTCTGTCTTTTTCTGTGCAGTCGTACCTGCGCCAGCTCCCTGCTTCGCCGTCCAAGGTTTCCCTTTATCTCCCGCTTTTGTTGGAGGAACCTCGTCTCTTTCTCCCCGGCGTGACGCGTACTCGTCAGCAAAGTCGGCCGCTGCCTGTATTGTTTTTACGCCGGTTCTATCTTGGATCCAGAGCTTCATTGGCTCGGAAAGTTTTGAAAAAAACTGTTCGAGAGCCACTTCTTCAAGAGCCATTTCGAAGTTCCCAAAAGCGTTGGCTCCTTTCATCCATTCTATTAAGTTGACCTTCAACTCGTAGGCAAAATCAGAATACGTGCTGCCCTGCTTCTTTGTCAGATTGCGAAACCGCTGGCGGAACGCGTCTGGCGAAAGTCGGAACCTCTTTAGAAGGCTATCCTTCACTTTGTCGTAGTTGTCCGCATCCTCCACCGGAAGCCGCGCGGTTACATCCGCTGCTTCACATGGCAGCAAACTTAACAAATGTCGAGCCCATGTGCTACGACCAAGCTTTGATTGTTCGCAGGTTCTCTCAAAGTTCACAAGAAAGAGGCCCACATCTTGCCCTGTTTTGAAGGGTTGCAGTTGTTTAGATAAATCACAAAGATTTTGTCTGCCTTCTACCTCCACTCCTTGGACCCCTGCCATCTTCCTCATTTCCACTTCGAGTCGCAACTGTTCTATATCCATTTCTTTTTGCCTTAGCTGACGCTCCTGTTCCTCACGCCTTTCTTGGCGTTCCTGTTCCTCACGCTTTTGAATCTCGCTCCACATTTCTTTAATATCTTCACTGCTCAGATTCAAGCCATCGATAGCGCTAACAATTGCGTCTTTCTTCATCCCCGCATTTACTTCTGCTCCCAGCTCCTCCCCCAGAATCAGGAGCTGATTCTTCAACAAACGCCTCAAATCCATGACAGAGAACTAGTGTGGTGCAGCTCACTCTCTACCCAGAAGTTCCGTAAACAACTGCTTCTGTGGTAGCCTCTACCAGCGAAAAGATTGCACTTCTATCTTATCAGCCTGGCAACCAAAAAACCAAAGCCAGCACTCACCAGTCCACAGCTGCCAGTCTCCATGATCTCGGCGTGTTGTTCATTCTCCGTCCTCCAGGCTCACATCCAACCGCTTGCCATCCAGTTGTTGCGAGTCGCGGCGACCGCTGTCTGCGGGTAGCGGGGCCGATCGCCGTCGCTCCGTCGAGCCAAGGACCAGGGGAGAGCTTTGAGCAAACTTAACGGATTTATTTACATCTTTACAGGGAGTTGTCGAGATGACAGAAGAGAAGAGAAGAACTTTGGGCGAGGCACTCCACGCCCTTTTTGTTGACCCCCGTTCCCTAGGTCCCTAGGTTGGGGATCACTATATAAAACAATGCTGACCAATGGTGATGTGGCAGTTCCTCTCAATGAAGTACCGCCCATCATGTCTGTTCATAAAGGCACAACACAGGCTTGCACATACACACACACTCTTGCCACTAGTCGCAGCGCTGCCGTAGAACAGGGAGGGGGAGGGCGGAAGACGCACGGGCGCCTCGACCCCTTTGATGCCGGCCGCAGGCTGCGTTCCCACGAGGAGATCTTAGAGCGACCTTTTGAGAGGAGCCAGGTTCGTGGAATTCTCTGGGGAGAGCCCTTTGACCAGCGCCGTCGTCGTCTGCCGGTTAACGCGCTAACGATGCGTGACTGGCCCAGGCGGGAGATAGAGTGGCGGCTTCAAAAGCCTCTTTGGCGACATTCCATTCCGCTGGCGCCGCTGTCAATCAGCAGGCGACGTCTCGTGGGGCCGGCCTCTGTTGCTTCCTCCGTCCAGACGTGGCGAGACTGTCCTTTTTGCACTAATCCGGCGTGGCAAATGACTCGCTGGGTCAAGGCATAGCCCGATCGCTACACTGCCAAGGTCATCGTCAAACCCCAGCATTCTGCGTGGCAACCAAGTATTCTAACACACACAGCCACACGAAACCTCGAATTACTTTTAAAGCAGACCATAATGTTCTGGAAGTATCAGTTGGGGATGCAGGGATGGCTATCCAGTTTTATATTTATTTCAGGTGTATTCGCGCTATACAAGCGTCACGTCGAGTTAAGTTTAATTGTAGTCAATATCAATGCACTGAAGGTAACTGACAGTTTATATCAACCAAAGAACTGTAGGAAGAGACATTAGAAATTTTATTTCGAGAGCGTTAAGAGACAAATCAGTGCATGTTTATGAAGTTAATGACGAAGAGTGGGTGAACCAATAGGTCCCGAGGTGCATAATGCCTACTTTGAAGTCGCCAACTATAAATAAAGGACGAACAAATGGACAGAGAGGCGCATGGGTGGACGGATGGGCTCACGTGTGCATGGACGGTAGGACACACACCCACGGATAGATGCATGTACAGATGAATGGATGGACGGATGAGCAGATGGACATGCGGACGGACGGATGGACAGATGCATGAATGGACGGCGTGAGTGACCACGTATTTTACTGTCATATATTTGATTACTTATTAGGTCAGTTGTTTACACATGTTCTTGTTTTTTGTTGCGCTGGTGCTCGGTTTCGGTTAGCGTTTTGTGGGACATGGTGGACGCCAACTAGGTCAGCCCTAAGAAGCTTCTTCCCTAAAATCTAGCATCCGCAGCATTGACCCAACGAACGCATCGAATAAATATTATGATCCTGACAGGAATCAAACAGCAGTATTTTGTGTGGCGATCACGTATTCTGCCACGAAGCCATGCCACGTCTCGGAACTGCTTTTGAACTAGACCGTAATGTTAGTAAAACGTCAATTATGGTTGCAGTGCTGGCTATCGAATCTTATAAACAGTAAGTACACATGTATTACTATCATAGAGACATCATGTCGGGTTATAAATATTAGTAATAAAACTGCTATTCACTGAGGCTCATTTATGTAGGAGTGAGGGCCGCCATCCTCGCTGGCATAAGGGCTGCATATCAGTTCACCGATTCTGTTGTTTACTAATACCCATGTTGATGTTAGCATCGTTACGCAACCGTAAACATGCGTCTGTTTAACATATGCCTGTGAGTACATGATTTGTACATATTTTTAACGTCATTTCATTACGTTTCGCTCAATATAAAGAAATAGAACAGTCACCTCCCCTCCGCATGCTGCGCTTAACACCTATTCCTAAGGAACGTGGGATCTGCTGAACTCTTGTTTATGGATGTAGAGAAATCACCCCGGCATTTCGTAGAGCAGGCGATCGACAAGCTTTCTACACAGCCGAAACGCCTACATATTACCCCAAATACGCGGCATTCAGCGCAGATTCGGGACTGAGGTAAAGTCTAGCGCAATTAGAAGGTTACCTTCGACTGGCCTAGCGTATAGGGGCCAAGCGGCGCGTTTCGGAACTGTGAAAAATCAAGAATACGCAATCTTTTTTCCCACGTTGGCTGTGCCATGCGACAACAATCACCCCTACGGCGGACTATGCACACTTTATCTCTGTTTCAAACGTTTCATTCGTTTAGATCAAGCGCATACGTCCTTGATTATTATCGCTGAGGACGGTAGCAAACTTGGTGGGAAAAATATGGTAATGACGATACTTGGCAGTGCTTTATTTGAAAAACTTGCTGAGTTACGCAGAGTGTAGGACATCGCCATTTATTTAAAAGAATAACAGAAAATAGCCGGCGGTTTCCTCAGACATTACTGATCGCAGTTAAAGGACCAGCAGAGAGAAGGAGTGAAGCTTCGCTGATATTTCCCTCTCCTAGAAAGATCATTCTGGCTGTGCTGATGTTGCAGTTGTAGGTTCACGCTATAGCATGATATAACTTGGAAATCGTGCTCGACAGCACAGGGTGCGTCACAAGATCCCATGTAGACCACTCACTACCTGGTGTAAACCTATGGAAGCGTAGCCTGGGAACTTTTGACGGACCCTATACGTATCATAGTGGCACCCCGGCAGTTCAGAACTATGCGCGCGGAGCGTATTTCCAAGTGCACCGACAACGCGTGCGCATCTTTTGCTCGAAGCACAGTTGACAGCGCTGGAACGCATCAACGACGTCATGTAAATTTATTTCATAATTCATTCGGGTCTCTTTCAACGTTGGTACGAGAAAAATCATCACGCAGCAACTACATTGCCACGACAACAATACATCGGTCGTTTCCGAATCCTCTCTAATTCTCACGAAACGTACTTGGTGTATATTAGACAATTTAGGTCATTATTGTTCTAATTTAGCGTAGTACTTTGTGTACGCTCAGGAGCGCCAGTTGACGGGATACACAGTGTCGCTGGTTCATTCAGTTAACCGCTTTTTTTTCATCATTGCTTCAAGTTATAAGTGAAGCACCCGGTGTATAGCAGAAGACGGGCCGACTACTAAAGCTTATAAGCACACACTTGACCTAGAGTTGTCATAATATTAGTTTAGCAAGTAGCTTTTCTTTATTCGTGGGACTTGAAACCACATGCTGGCGTAACAGAAATATATGGGCGGCAGTGGCCACGGTGTTGCTGCCAGACGATATTGAAACATGCTCTCCTTTACCGCCAGCTTCTACGTTTTGGTTAGTATGACGGAGGGTGACAGCGGGTACCGAGCCGCCGAGCAGCAAGTGGCCACGAAATAGCAGAATTTTAGGAATGTTAAGGTTAGCTAAATTAGGAGTGATATATATATATATATAGGTCTGGCTGAAACGCTGAAATAAACCACGTATATATATATATATATATATATATATATATATATATATATATATATATATATATATATATATATATATATATATATATCTTGTAGCGATGCTGACGCCGACAGGTTAAGAAAACAAGCGTCTTTATTAGGGCGAACTTGTGCCCACAATTCTAAAAACTATGGTCGTCAAGTTCGAGTAGCCGAGTGGCACAGATCCGACTATCTTCCTCTTCCTCGTTGTTGAACGTGCGAACGCGTGGCGCATGCCAGCCGAGCCGGGTCTTGCTGGTGCTGGTGCCACGATGATTGTGGCGGGCTACTTGAATGTGGCGAACCTGTCGCAGCATTGCCCCCCTCCTCAGACGCATCGTCCCGATGCTTAAGACAGTGAAAAGATACACGCGCACTCTCACTCGTTTTTCGACGATCTGTCATGATAGGGCTTCATGCGGACTACGTGGACCACTTCCGTGGGATTGCGGCGTCTTGAACTCACGTGTCCAGCGGATTTAGCTTCATAAGTGACGTTGCTGATACGGTTGAGTACTTCATAAGGGCCGAAGTATCGGCAAAGAAGCTTTTCAGAGAGTCCGCGGCGGCGCACTGGTATCCATATCCACACTTTGTCACCGGGATGATAAAGTGTGTCACTGCGTCGCTTGTTGTAGCGACTAGAATCGACGTGCTGTTGGTGGCGTATTCGGTATCTTGCCATTTGCCGTGCTTCTTCGGCTCTTTGCAAGAAGTCATCTAAGTCAGGTGGATAGCTGCTTTCGTCATGTAGTGGTAACATGGTATCCAGCGGGGTGGTCACTCTTCGGCCGAATACTAGTTCGAAAGGGGCAACGTGGGTTGTTTCTTGAACGGCTGTATTATATGCGAATGTTACGTAGGGTAATATTTCGTCCCACTGTTTATGTTCAACATCAACATACATTGATAGCATGTCGGTCAAAGTTCTGTTGAGGCGTTCGGTTAAGCCATTTGACTGAGGGTGATACGCCGTTGTTCTTCTGTGATCGGTATTTGTCATGCGCATCAGACATTGCATAAGGTCTGCAGTAAATGCTGTGCCCCGATCCGTAATAACGAGGATGGGCGCACCATGTCTGAGCACTATGTTGTTCACAAAGAACTTGGCGACTTCGGTAGCTGTCGCACCGTATAGAGAGTCAGTTTCAGCATAACGGGTGAGATAGTCTGTGGCTACGACTACCCATTTCTTGCCTGCACGCGATGTCGGCAAAGGTCCTAGGAAGTCCATGCCGACTTGTTGGAATGGGGCATCTGGAGGGTCTATTGGCTGGAGAAGGCCGGCTGGTTTTACGGGTGGAGTTTTGCGCCGTTGACATTGACGACAAGTTTTCACGTAGCGCTGCACTGATGCGAGCAACTTAGGCCAATAGTATTTCAGGCGAATCCTGGCGAATGTTCGGCTCACACCCATGTGTCCAGATGTTGGCTCGTCGTGGCATGCGTGCAGAATTTCCTCTCGCATGGCTGTGGGCACGACTAGTAAAAACGTTTCACCATTAGGTTCGAAGTTCCTCCTGTAAAGGATACTTCCTCGAAGGCAGAACGCGGAGAGCCCCCTGGAGAATATGCGAGGGACTTGAACGTCGAGACCCTGCAGGTGTTGTATAAGTGCCAGCAAATCCGGGTCATCTCGTTGTAGTTGAGCGATTTTGGATGTGTCGACAACGCCTAGAAACGGGAAGTCTTCCTTTTCAGGTACACTTGGATCGACGGGAGAGCGTGACAGGCAGTCGGCATCGCTGTGTTTCCTTCCCGATTTGTACACGACCGTAATATCATACTCCTGCAGCCTAAGGCTCCATCTTGCTAGTCGACCTGACGGGTCCTTGAGATTTGCCAGCCAGCATAGAGCATGGTGGTCACTGACAGCTCTGAACGGTCTACCATAAAGGTAGGGTCGAAACTTGTTTATGGCCCAGATGACTGCGAGGCACTCTTTTTCAGTTGCAGAGTAGTTTGCCTCAGCTTTTGATAGTTTGCGGCTGGCATAGGCTAACACTTTCTCTTGACCATTTTGCCACTGGACAAGGATGGCGCCGAGGCCGACATTGCTGGCATCGGTATGGACTTGTGTGTCGGCTGTCTCATCAAAATGGGCAAGTATTGGTGAACCCTGTAGTCGTTTCCTTAATTCGTCAAAAGCTTTCTGTTGTTCGCTTTCCCACGTGAAGGGCACGTCGTCTTTTGTCAGTTTTGTAAGAGGTTCCGCAATCTTTGAGAAGTTTTCCACAAATCGTCTATAATAGGCACATAAACCCAAAAATCGACGCACTGACTTTTTGTCTCTGGGTGTAGGGAACCTCTGAACGGCGGCTGTCTTTTCGGGATCGGGACGAACACCCTCGGAACTAATGACATGTCCAAGGAATCGCAGCTCTTCGAAGCCGAAGTGGCATTTTTCGGGTTTGATTGTCAATTTCGCTGACCGGATGGCTTCCAATACTGTGCGTAGTCGCTCTAGATGTTTGTCGAACGTTGCAGAGAATACCACCACGTCATCCAAATACACTAGGCATGACTGCCATTTCAATCCGGCGAGGACAGTGTCCATCATTCGCTGGAACGTCGCTGGTGCGGAACAGAGGCCGAATGGAAGCGCTTTGAATTCGTAGAGGCCATCTGGTGTTACGAATGCCGTTTTTTCACGGTCCCGCTCGTCGACCTCTATTTGCCAATATCCGCTTTTCAGATCTAAGGAGGAAAAAAACTTTGCGGATCGCAACCGATCTAGTGTATCGTCGATACGTGGCAAGGGGTAGACATCTCGTTTAGTTACACTGTTCAGTTTTCTGTAGTCGACGCAGAATCTAAGTGTGTTGTCTTTCTTCTTAACGAGCACTACGGGAGACGCCCATGGACTATTCGAAGGCTGGATGACATCATCAGAAAGCATCTCCTCCACTTGCTTCTTGATAATTTCCCGTTCTTTCTGTGACACCCGATATGGATGCTGGCATATAGGCCTCATGTCGTCTTGCGTTATAATTCTGTGTTTCGTGATTGACGTGCGCTGGACCTTCGAGGTACTTGAAAAGCAATCAGAGAATTCTTTTACCAAGGCGTAAATCTGTTTCTTCTGACTGTCCGGAAGGCTCTGATTGACGGTCACGGATGTGTCGATGTTGCAGGCCACTGGTCGAGTGGTTGATGTCGTTAAGCTGCATAGTTCGGTCGCCATACAGAAGTCGTGTAAATAGGCGATAGCCGTGCCTTGAGCGATGTGTTGAAGCTCATTGGAGAAATTTGTGAGTAGGACATCTGCACGGCCATTCGTCAAGTGAACAAGACCCCTAGCTACGCAGACACCTTTGTTCAAAAACAGTCCTACATTTGTATACGCTATGCCTTCGCGGTTGTACAATGCATCATTTTCTACGAGCACCATTATACTGCAGCGTGGCGGCACAGTTACGTCATCATGAACAACGCGTAGAGCAGTTAGGCGTCGTTCCTCAGATTCCTCCACAGGTATAGCTCGTTCAGTGGAAAACGACACGCTGGACCTACGCAGGTTAATTACGGCGCCATTAGCTCGCAAAAAATCCATTCCTATAATGAGTTCTCTTGAACATTCTGGCAGCACAATGAAATCGGCCACGTAAATAAAGCCCCGTATTTCAAGTCTTGCAGTGCATCTGCCAAGGGGCGTAATAATGTGACCGCCTGCCGTGCGTATCTGCGATCCACTCCACTGTGTCACAACTTTGTTTAGCTTTTTCACCATCTTGTGACTTATCACTGCATAATCAGCACCGGTGTCGACTAAGGCATTCAGCTCCCATCCTTCCATTCTCAACCGCAAATCTGAAGTAACGTTTTCGTTGCTGCACCCATCTACCGGAAATACACCGTCATCACCCTCAAACCAAATTGGAGGATCTTCGTAACTGATGTTATCAGCGGCCTCACCTCCACAGGTCGCTTGCTTCAGTTTTCCGTGTGTGGACTTGGAGAGCGATGACCAGGCTGCCTTGAAGGTGTACGTGGGCTGGATGACCGGTAGCGCATAGGCGATGGTGACCGTGACCGGTGTTGGCGTAGAGTTGGCGAGTTCTGGCGCGTCGACAAGTACTCCTCAATCTCCGCTGGTCGTTCGCCGTTTCGGGGGCACGGTGCATATGACGGGAAGCCTCTTAATCCAGCCTGTCGGTAAGGACAGAATCTGTACAGATGACCCGCTTCCCCACAATGAAAACACAGAGGCCCGCGCTCGTGATCACGCCAGACGTCACTTTTTCTGGGCCTACGCTCCACATAGTGATGTGTGCTACGTGCTCCTGGGGGCAGATAGGTAGCTGTCGGTTCCCGTGGACGAGGTGCGCTGCGTGCCGCAGGTGGGAGAGGAGTCGTTGCCATCGCAACTGCTGCATTGCTGTGTACCGTGGGTTGTCTGACAACCTCAGAGTATGTTCGGATAGGTCGAACCGGCTGCAGCTCACGCTCTGGCTCTCGTATCAGCTGCCTCAGTTCGTCACGAACAACGTCCGTAACAGATAGTGCAGTTGAAGTCTGGGGCATATGCAGTCTGCTCAGTTCTTCTCTGATAACTGATCTAATTAGCTCTCGCAGGGCTTCAACGTCGTTTCGCACGCCTCCGGGGAATACCTGTGCAGATGCGCAGTTAAGATTCCGGTTGTACTGCCGAGCCCGCTGTTCCAGTGTTTTTTCGATGGCCGTCGCTTCCGAGTAAAACTCAGCAACCGTGCTCGGAGGGTTGCGGACGAGAATGGCGAACAGCTCTTGCTTCACTCCGCGCATTAGATGGCGCACCTTCTTATCCTCAGCCATGTTGTAATCCGCACGCTTGAACAGGCGGACCATGTCCTCAATGTACATAGCCGCACTCTCGTTTGTTAGCTGGTTCCTCGATTGAAGAGCTGCCTCCACCTTTTCTTTCCGGTCTATGTTCGCGAACGTAGCCACCGCTTGTCGTCGAAATACCTCCCAGGTAGACAACGAAATTTCATGGTTCTCAAACCATGTCTTCGCGAAGTCTTCCAGGGCGAAGTATACGCGACGGAGCTTCTCTCTTTCGTCCCATCCATTCAAGCTCGCTACTCTCTCGAACAGGTCCAACCAATCTTCAACATCCTCGTACGAGTCGCCGTGGAAAACTGGCTGGTGCGGTTGGCTAATGAACACTTGTGCCGGTGTTACCTGGCTAGTCATAGTGGTGGCATCCATCGTTTGAATTCCCCTTGGTGTGAAGTGAAGAGGACCGAACTCAGGTGAGTCACCTCGAAGACGGCGACTTGCCCTCTGGTGTACAGGAGTCACTTCCACGGGGTTGATACGCTGGTCGTCGGGGCTACGCTGTCTTGAGCTCGTGGGGCTTCGATTCATAACCCAGCACTTCCACCAGAAATGTAGCGATGCTGACGCCGACAGGTTAAGAAAACAAGCGTCTTTATTAGGGCGAACTTGTGCCCACGATTCTAAAAACTATGGTCGTCAAGTTCGAGTAGCCGAGTGGCACAGATCCGACTATCTTCCTCTTCCTTGTTGTTGAACGTGCGAACGCGTGGCGCATGCCAGCCGAGCCGGGTCTTGCTGGTGCTGGTGCCACGATGATTGTGGCGGGCTACTTGAATGTGGCGAACCTGTCGCAGCAATATATATATATATATATATATATATATATATATATATATATATATATATATATATATATATATATATATATATATATATATATATATATATATATATATATATATATATATATATATATATATATATATATATATATATATATCTATATATATATATATTCCTGCTCACAGCTGGTAATTTTTTCATCCACTTTTCTTTCTTCTTTCTTCTTATTTACATTCCAGTGGTTCTAATAACTTCCCCTGTACATTCCTTGGCATTAATGTCTGTTATATCTCATTAATATTGTGTTAAACCACGGAAATACGAGCCATTAGGTATACACTCCTCTCCCTTCTTTCATTGAACGAGGGTCTCGTACTGGCAGACTTGGTGTGTTTAGGTTGTATAAGAGGGACAATTAATCAGCTGCCCACTCATAATAAGTTCACGTGCTACGTGACGCCAAAACATGCGAATAAGAGTGTTTTCACACTCGTTGTTTGGCTTATAGATGGCGCTGACTGTCACTCCTACTTCTAAATTCACATATAAACCCCAAAAAGTGGATGGAGGGACGGCCGCTGTGATAGCTCAGTGGTTAGAGCATCGAACGCGTTTTTCGAAGGTCGTGGGTTCGATTCCTGCTCACAGCTGGTACTTTTTTCATCCACTTTTCTTCCTTCTTTCTTCTTATTTACATTCCATTGGTTCTATTAACTTCCCCTGTACATTCCTTGGCATTACTGTCTGTTATATCTCATTAATATTGTGTTAAACCACGGAATTACGAGCCCTTAGGTATACACTTCTCTCCCTTATATATATATATATATATATATATATATATATATATATATATATATATATATATATAGTTGTTGCATATTTTACGCCGACCTGTTTGTTAGAGCAAGGACACACTTCATGAATGACATGTGTTAAAAACGTCCACTTGAAAGCAAAAGCTAGCAAGAGAGCACGCAACGAGCATTGGCTTACCTAACTTTTCTAATGTTTCGGCAGTTCATGTATGATTAGAAACTCATTATGCATTTATAATATTTGCTACAATAGCCCTATGCCATTTTTCTTAGTGATTCGCAATTTATTCAGTTGTATAAACATTGTAATTACTTATTTGGTGGCTGTTCTCAGAAAGAAGCTATTAATCTCTTTATTCTTAGTTTGCCACAACAGTGGCCACTTTCGCCACAATGGCAGGTTTTCAATCTTTGTCAATTTATCGCAACAACTCGTTCTGCGGTTTCATGAAAAGTCACAGCTTTGCAGCAAAGGCGAAGCAATGAACACGATAGCAACAAATTGGAAGATCGAGCGCAGAATGGCAAGCAGATCGAAACGTGCCCCGAGTTTCTCACGCAGAAAAGACGCACGAAACGTACTCACAGGTGCAGATTAACGCGAATAAGCGTCTCAGTTGTTACTTCGCTGTGTCTGAAAAGCGCGCCCTTTTTGCAAACGGAGTCTGCGCAACGACTGCAGTGATCTTTGTGCGCCTGGTAACTAGAACAGAATCGTGCCGACGAAACTAAATGGCTAGCCAAGACGTACGATTCTCCCCACTGCAGGATAAGGGCGCACGATTGAGCGTACACCACCTTATTCTCTCTGCGGGCCAAAGTACGCGTGAGAGATGAGAGCCACCGCGAGCTCACTGCGCCATCTTGCTGATAATGCTGAAAACACGACAGTTCTCCTTAAGGTTCCCACCAACAGCGGTAAGTGGTAGGTATGAATAGCTTGCCATTTGAATGCGCAACGAGGTACCTTTCGGTGGCTCTTCGTATAGACCTATATCGCTAATTGTGATTACAAAATTGTAATAAAGTACTAGAACGGGGACTTCAAGGGGTAATCAAAGAATTAGTAGGGCCTCACCAAACATGCGGGATTATGGGACGCTTTATTGTGACCAATATACACAAGATGCGCTGCGTGCTCGAGTGTAGCGATGCCAATCAAGGAGAGGTAGCCATTCTACAGTTGATCTCGAGAAAGGTTTTGATTGTGTTTCCCACAACCTTCTGCTTGCCATTCTTGACCATGTTGGTTCTGTAATCAGAGATGAAGTATCATGGCATACCAGAACTGCACGACCCGTCTGGTAATCAACAAGCTGCTAGGAGATACAATTAACATAAAGCGTTCTGTCCATCAGGGCTGCCCGCTGAGTCCCCTACTTTTCAGTTTATATATAGAATCGTTGTGCTTAGCAATGACTCAAAACAATAGCATTAGTGGCTTTAGATTACAAGAATCCGAAGTTAAAACTTTGGCGTATGCCGACGATGTGGCTGTTTGTTCTATCAATCAAGATAATGTAACCACTACCATCAGTGTAGTTAAAACGTTTGGCAATGAAACTGGCAGTCTAGTAAACTGGGGAAAGTGTCTGGGTTTCTGGCATGGAGAGTGGTCGTCAAGACCAGACTATTTTGCCAATGTTAAATGGGTGACCACACCTGTCAAGTACCTGGGGGTGCCACTGAAATTTTATAAAGATAATCAGAACTACTGGCAAGAACAAGCGAAAGAAACCCGGAAGAAAACAAATACATGAAACGGTAATCATCTGTTAGTGTTTGCAAGGGCAACTGTATGTAATCATTTCTTTGCTTGAAAACTTTGGTATGTGACGCAATTATTGCATTGTTCAAGGGCAAACAACAGAAGCTCCATCGCATATTCGCAGTGTTCGTGTGGGCCTCGAACTGGGAGAGATGTAGTCGAACTAATCTGTTTCGAAAAGTGAAACACGGAGGGCTGGGTGTACCACATCTTTTCATACGCCAAGCCGTAAATAGGTTCTTTTTTTTCGCCACACAAGGGATCCTTTTTTATTTACAGTGTGCCAAATGAGACTGATGCGGGCTTTACCTGGATATGTGGTTAGCACGAATGACATGGCCGGTGCAGTCCGCGGGTATCTTAAGGAGGTTCTTCTAAGTGTACGGTTTTTATCTGTTAGATTTTTCAATGAATATTTGTTTTCAGGGACTCACAAAAGGTCATACAAAGATGCGTTTCTGTTGTTTTAACTGATCCTTTGTATACCATGCCATGTACACTGGAGGTCAAGGGCAAGATGTGCTTAAACGAGTGAAGAGAATGCAAGTCGCTCCTGCCTCGAAGTCCTTCTTTTCTAAGCTGCACAGAGGTATATTATCTGTCATGACATTTGAAGCAGCCCATGGTTTTACTCACCTTGGGGGAAAAATTGCCTTTTCTGTGAAAAACCGGAAACTATAGACCATGTTTTCTTACATTGTTATGAGGGAGTATATTTTCGGGATGTACTTCAAAGGACGTTAAAGATGGCATTACCTTAAAATTCATATGGTATAAGATTTCTGCCAATAGTGGACGAAGAGGGAATGTCTTTTGATTTGATTATGCTTTGTAGACATCACTGTATATGGCGGGCCCGTATGGCGGGTTTTTATTGCTATCAGGATGCGCGGCCTGCACGATTGTATTTCCGTGAATGTATGGCCAAGTTTGTTAAACTGCAGAAAACACAGGAGATTGTACCTGAGTGGTTCTCGAGGGTAGAGCCCTTGGCAGCACTTGGGGAATTTTAGTATGTGTCGGGCTGTTACTGCTTGTTTTGTTGAGCTTGTGGTCTTATGCACGTGCCTATATACAGGCAATAATGCAAAAGAAGAAACCTTTCGATGGATCAGTAGTTAACGCCTCTCATTCACGACGTGGAGGTCCCACATTCGATTCCGCGCGCGGGAGTCTTTTCTTCTGGTTTTTTTTTCTTTATTGCGTTTTAATTTATATCTAGTTACGTATACATATGCGGTCCATGACATCCACGCTGACGCCAGCGGCGAAATCCAGCAGAGCGTGCCCATATAAATGCTATCTCAATAAAACTCACCGTTAAATGAGCTCCTAGCGGGGGACCACTTCGCCCGCGGGCCTCTCCTTGCAGGAACGGGATACAGCAACCGGCTGCCTCGAGCTCTCGTGCCGTTGATTGCACTACGTGCCAGCGTGGGCGTGCAGATACCCCAACGCGGCTCGCATCGGTATCCTGCAGCGCAGCAGGAGCCGTCCGGGCAGCACACCTGGCCGTACTCGTACGGACAGCAGGAGTACGTCCCCACAGGGTACTCGGGCGTGTGGCAGCAACTGTTACCAGCGGGGCACGTGCTGTGGTCCTGGCACTGAACCGTCTCCTCTGGGCGCCCCCCGCGAATATGAAATTTATATACGCACTTCAACTGATATTTTCACTCAAAGTATTTATAGTCTTAAAGATATAGCCTCATCACGACTCAAAATCACATAGTGGTTCTGGGTTTTCAAACTACACATTGTTGTTGATGTTGTATCACCGCAGGATACACTGTCTGGTAGAGAAAAAGGGCGTGCTAGCGCCAGAGCGCTGAAGAGAACGTCAGACGAGGTTTCGAACAGCGAATGTGTTCTTTTATATTCACAGAGAGCGTGCACATGCATCAGTATAACTAACTATAGATACGATTAGTAATAATTTCCGAGGTTTGATGTCCCAAAACCACGATATGACTATGAGAGATGCCGCAGCCGACGGTTGCGGAAATTCTGGTGTTCTCTGGCCTTCTGGTGTTTTCGAACGTGCACCTGAAACCAAATCGCACAGGTCTCAAGAGACTTCGATGCCAACGACATGCGGCCACCCCGCGTAGACGGAATTAGATCCTGCGATCTTGATATCAGCTGCAAAGTACCGTAATACAAGTGACCATGAAAGGTATGCGCTGAGTATAGTTCAGCTCTTATTAACCACCGAAATGGTGACATGCGATTACTTTCTCTGTTGTTGTAACCTATAAAGCTCTTAGCATAGGAATATCTGCTGGATGTCTTTGCGCTGTCCAAGCCACTGTGCGTCTGCAAATGGCTGAAGTTTTTCGCTAAGTTAACTCCGTTTGCTATAGGAGAGGACATTGTATAATACGCAATTAGATAGGTAACACAGCGATACTATTGTGTAGATGTGCTTCTGTATACCAGCCCCATAATAATAATAATAATAATAATAATAATAATAATAATAATCAGGAGTCATAGTTTCGCTGCTAGTGCGAAGAAGTGAGTGCAACAGCAACCAATTGGAATGTCACGCGAAGAACGGCAATTAACCAGATCGAAACGTGCAGCATACTGCTCCATCACAGAGGAGTTACGAAAAAAACACACGCAAGACGAGAGCAAGCTGAGAAAGTTCTCAGCTCAACATTCTTCGTGCTGCTCGAAGTGCTGCTCAAGATTTTAAGATCACGTTAAAATCATCTGGAATCATAGCAAGATCACGAAGCATATCTACGTATTCCGGTGCCCCTACTCCACGATAATTGAATGTGATCGTGGAAACTGTCGGTCGCGGAGTGATGGCGTTTAACAGTTCCGGAACCTTGTATTTGTCCGCCCTTAACCCTGTGTGGCTACGGATAGTGATACTCTTGTTCCAACCACTCGGGCATCAAGAATGAAGGACTGCTGGTCTCTAGTGATGACCAGGTCAGGAATTCTTGTTCCAACCGACGTCTTGAGGTGTGCTTCTCTCTTTACGGACCATCCTCGTTCCTCAAGCTTTTTGGCCACGTACTTCACGATGTTATCATGGCGAGTAATGCGGGTGTGGTGCGTTAGATGACTTTTCACAGAATATGCCCCAAAGATTCCTCAGAATCGAAGCAAGCACGACAACGCTTGTCGACTTCACGGCCTCTTTTTAACAGGGTAAGGTTAGGCAGTGCGGCTATGCGGAAGTGAACCAAATCTATACACTCTCTCCCTCTTAGGAAGTTGGTTCCCTTATGCAGCCCCCAGGTTGATCCTTCGGCAACGTGGTATCCTTCGAGGGGCCTACCATCGCGTGACCTGTGTAATTCATTTGCTCAAAATGCTGAGGACTGCCCAGCTGTGGCAATTCGAGCAAGTTCCAATTGGCAGAGGTTCTCGGACTGTTGGCGGGAACTAGACACAAGACGCGTGTTTCCAGCCACTACAACAGCAGAACATAATGATTGTGGCAGTATTTCAAGGTGGTGCAGGCGTTGGCCTGGCACGCGTGCTCGCAGGCATTGAATGCCGAACCAGCCGTCACCTACTGGAGCACAAAAGAAGCCCATCGGCACATCGTGCGGTAGTGACAGCCACCTACGCACCTCGGATCGAATAATCCGATCATACTGACATAACGTCCTCGCCGACACCGGGCCGAGCACAAGTCTACGTGTCAAACGTGGCATCAAGTAGATTCGTAAGATCAGGAGGCTTTGCTGGGGCTTAAGAGGTGCTGCTCAAAGTGCGGACTGAGGCAGGACCAGCTGACGTATGATTACGTCGTACGCAATCTGCAGGGTCACAGTTGTTACTTCACTGCATTTGAATGACACGCTTTTTTCGCAAGCCGAGAGACTGCAGCGATCGAAGTGACCTTCTTGCGCCCTGTAACCAGAACGCATTCGTTACGAGGAAGGCCAAAGACATACAATTCTTCGCCACAACGATATAAGCGTGCCCGCGATGCACGCGGAAACCATGCACCATTGGACGAATTACACGCGCGGGCCACCGAGTTAACGCCGAGTGCGCCCTTCACACCATCTTGCTGTAACAACTCAAAACATGCTCATATTTCTCCAGAGATTGGCATACCGGCAGTGGTAAATAGGTATAGAAATAGCTCACCGTCAGTACCGTTGGTGGCGTGCGCTCTGATAGCTCTTTCGCTCACGCCGCGTGCTGTGGAGCGAGAGGTCACACATTGTGTTCGCACGTGAGAAATTATTTTGGGGAATTGTTTTCCTTCCAGGCTTAAACACACACACACACACACACACACACACACACACACACACACACACACACACACACACACACACACACACACACACGCACACACGCACGCACGCACGCGCGCACGCACGCACGCACGCACGCACACGCGCGCGCGCGCGCGCGCGTGTGTGTAGGTGTAGTATTGCCACCTTGTTTTCTGTGCCAGTGAACGAAGAACACGAAAACGAGCAGCCTGTGCCAGCTGGAGGCGTCTTTATTTGTGTCTGAGATTTTGACAGGTGCATCTCCTTGTAAGTTTCTTCGAGCTCCTAGCGCGTGACAACTGGTGGAGGTGCGGAGCACTCTATGCACCGAGCCCCTCCCAGTATAAGAAGCTCCAGCCCCATACCAGTGGTTACGCCTGCTCACCATGCTAGCCGAAGGATCCGTGGACTGGACCCTAACTTCGGGCTTCTCCCAGAGAGGATGACGGCTCCAACTATCCCAGGCAGCGCCGTCCCAAGCAGCTCCAATCCAGCCGGTATGGAAGGCGCAACGCTATTCCCTATACGCTGTTCAAACCACGAACGCCGAATCCCTTTAAGGCTGCTGCCCATGAGGATGTTGAGGATTGGCTAGTTTACTATGACGTCGTTGCCGCTCATAACATGTGGGATGATACAGACAAGCTCAGACAAGTCTTCTTCAGTTTGAATGACGGGGCACGTGTTTGGTACGAAAACCGGGCAGGTGTGTTTACGTCATAGGACGGCTTCAAATGCCGGCTTCACGAAACGTATGCAAGTACCGATAGCCAAAAGCGAGGTGAGCGTGAACTCCAGTGCCGTATGCAAATGCCAAATGAAAGCGCAGCAATGTATGTTGAGGACATGACGCGTCTTGTTCGACGAGCCAGCCCTTAAATGCCGGAAGAGAACAAAGTGCAATAGCTGATGCGTGGAGTGAAGGAGCAGTTGTTCGGTGGGCTTGTACGCAGCCCACCCAAGACTACGTCAGAGTTTTTTGCTTAAGCCGTCCTCATTGAAAGCACGCTTCGGCAACGGACCAAGACGTATGAGCAACAAGTCAACTTTGCCTCCGCTACGGACTACATGGGCGGTCTTGGGGGTCACGTCGACTTTTTTCATGTGCTCATACGCTCTGTAATCCGCTAATAACTGCACAACATATCAGTACCCTCAGCGCCCACTGTCACTTCTTTGTCCGGCATCGTCCGAAACGAAGTTCAGCAGGCAATACGAGAACCGTCCAGTCAGACATAGCCGCGGCCCCTAATTAACTTCCCTGGCATGTCGCATGCGCAAACTCTGCTCCAGCGACCACCACCTTTGGCTCCGCTTCCAATCGCGGCCCCTGCCATGCTTCCGGCAGACCAAACCCTGTGCCAACCTGCACCACATTTCACTCCACTTCACACCACGGCCCCAGCCATGCTTCAGGCAGTCCGTCGGCCCGTACCTCAGCGACCGCCGACCAATTCCGCAAAAATCAGATGTGTGGCTGGCCCCCAATCGGCGTCCCCTTTGCTATCACTGTAGTGAACCTGGTCACATCTACTGACAGTGCACATATTGAGAGCTGGGACTTCGAGGTTTTTCGACCAACTCAATCCATCTCCTAGGTTCGGCCAGCGGCCTCCGGCAATTGCGAACTACGTTTCCCAGCAGTGCGGATCGACATCTCGGCACCACTCACGTTCTCCATCACCGCGGCAGTTCTCGCCTAATGGTCGCACCTATACGGACGTGGTGCTGGGCCGGTCACCTAGCCAGCGTCGGAAAAACTAGCCACAGTGACCTTTGGGGGCAAGGCCGCTCAGACTGGTCATGCTCAAGGTTCTCTATTGACGCGGACTGACGATACCGACGATACATTGAAGACGACATCATCGGCTGATTGTGAGAGAGTTTCCATAGACATTCCTGTCCTGCTAGATTATCGCGAAGTCAGCGCTTTAGTGGACACTGGTGCGGACTATTTCATAATTTGCGAAAAACTGGCCGCCATTTTGAATAAAGTAATGACGCGTTGGAACCGAACGCCAATTCGTACAGCTGGCGGGCATATCGTCACGCCACTCGGTATGTGCACGGAAAGATTGCAAGTCTACGGTTGTACGTTTCTTGCTAGTTTGAGCGTTCTCAGGCAGTGTTCTCGAGACCTGATTATTTGCATAGATTTTCTCAGGAAGCATAAAGCTATAATTGACATTCGACGACGTCTAGTCACTTTCGCGACCACAAACGCCACAACAGCTTACGAGGACCCTGCAGCCACTCCCGAGTATCTGTTCGTGTCATCAACGACACTGTCACGTTAACACCCCGTGCAACTGTTGTGGTTCGGGTGACGTGTAACGGAGTGATGCATGGTGAAGCAGTCGTGGAAAGCAATCATTCACTTTTTCTGTCTCAGGGGGTCTGCGTAGCGAGAAGCCTTAGTGACCTTCGTGATGATCACTGCGGCTTTCTTGTGAAAACCTTTAGCTACGGGCACCGGCACCTGTTTGTTATATCCCGACACCGGGCACATGGTATCACATCTTTATTACTGAGGCGCACACTGCCAGCCTCAACACAAGCAGTACAAAACAGAATAACACCCTCCAGATCTGTGGACAGTATATGTACACACGCTATCTCTCGGCGCATGCGCAACTGGCAGTAGCTTGAGAGCATGCATACAAACCCCGCGACTGACGTCACAACACTTCCTTCACGCACAATTTTAGAAACTATCATAAGTCAGGCGCTCAGGTGGGCGCCATTGCCTTGTGCTACGTCGTAAGGGAACCGGCTGCTCACGATTTTCGGGAAGTGAGAGTCTCGTGGGTGACGACGAATCTGAGCTTTGGTTGGTCGTCGATGTAGCATTTGTGATGTCCGATGCATGTGGTAGTTCCACTTCCGGTGGTGGGTCCTGTTGTGCCGTCGGTTCGATGTCCGATGGTCGCAAGTGGTCCGCGTGCACAAACCGCACTTTGTTTCGCACATACACTAAATACATCGAAGAAGATTTCACACACGTCACTTCTCCAGGCCACCAGTTCACAAGTTGCCCACGCACAGAACGCACCAGTACACGATCACCAACAGCAAACACTCGAGGTGAACCTCGGAGCCTGTCAGCAGACTTTTTTATTTCTGCGGTCTTAGCTCTCATCTGATTTGTTACGTCCGGGCGCAGCAGCGACAATCGGGTCCGCAGCTTCCTTCTCACAAATAATTCAGCAGGGGTTCTTCCCGCGAAAGTGTGAGGTGTGGTTCGATAACAAAACACGAAGTTATCTATCCTGTGTTGCAGTGTTTTGTTTGTGCCCTTTTCTGAGTGTTCTAGCACTTGTTTGAGCAGTGCCTTTTTTGTTGGTTGAACTGCGCGCTCCGCCGCACCGTTAGACTGCGGATGGTACGGCGGCGTTAGTGTGTGCCTCACACCATTAGCTTGAAGGAATTCTTTGAACTCAGCTGCCCGAAACTGCGGCCCGTTGTCCGTCACTACCTCCAGCGGAAGGCCATGCGCCGCGAACCATGAACGCACTACTTCAACGGTCTTCGCCGCGGTGGTTACACTCATTATCTTAATTTCAAGCCATTTGGAATAGGTGTCGATAGCGAGGAGAAACATCCTTCTCTTTTCTTCAGCGAAGTCTAAATGCACACGCTCCCACGGATTCTGGCATATTTGCCACGAGGACAAGGGTACGGGTTGAGCTGCAGGGAGAACCGTTTGGCATATTGCACATTTGCGCACTGTGTTTTCGAGGGCTTTGTCCATTCCCGGCCACCATACTACTGACCTCGCTAATGCTTTCATTCGGGTTATACCCAAGTGCTGCTCGTGCAGCAACTGCAAAACATTCTTGTGCAATGATTCCGGTACTACCACTATGTTTGTCCATATAACGCACCCGTTGTCTACACTGAGCTCGAGCCGGCGTACCCAGAACGGCTTTAGCTGCTCCGACACGGTCTTGGGCCATCCATGCCAGATCATGTCGCGTACAGCCCTCAGCACTTTATCGCATCCTGTTTCTCGACTGACATCATTTGACGTTAAAGGCAAGTCGTTTAGTGCTGAAAAGTAGATTTCTGCGCACTTGCTACCTGTGTCAGGTAACGGTAAACAGGACAATGCGTCTGCATGCTGGATAGCTGATCCTGGTTTGTGTTTGATTCTATAGGTGTAGTCGGCCAAAAATGTCAGCCAACGATGCACTCGTGCCGTGGCTACTGCACTGCCCTGCCGTTTAGGGTCAAACAAAATTGTCAAAGGTTGGTGATCTGTTATTATGTTAAAGGGCCGTCCGTAAAGGTACTTATGAAATTTTTTTACAGCAAACACAATACTAAGTGCTTCTTTCTCAATCTGCCCATAGTTACGTTCGGCCGCTGATAATGACCGCGAAGCAAAAGAAACCGGCTTTTCCTCACCGTTCACCAAGTGCGATAGCACAGCCCCTAACCCGTAATCAGAAGCATCACATGTGATCCAGATTTCTTTTTTTACGTCATACAACTGCAACACAGTCTTATCAGTCAACAGTTCTTTGCATCTTTCGAATTCTTCATTACATTCACGTGACCAGTGCCATGTAGTTTCTTTTCACAACAAGTTGTGCAGTGGTTCCAAGATCGATGCTAAATTTGGCAAAAATTTTCCGTAGTAATTATTCAAACCTAAAAAGGCCTTCAACTGACTCACGTTAGTGGGCCTTGGCGCTTTTCTGATAGCTTCAGCTTTTTCCGCTGTTGGGTGTAAGCCGTGCTTGTCGATCTCGTGTCCCAAGTATGTGACGCGTTGCTGAAAGAAGCTGCATTTCCTTGCGTTCACTTTTACGCCGTGTTTACTTAGGCGTTGAAGAACTTGCTCCACCCTTTCATAACACTGCCCGTCGTTCTCACCAGCGATGACTACATCATCAATGTAGCATGCGGTTCCAGGCAGATTACGCAGTATCTGATCCATGACCGCCTGGAAAATAGCTGGTGCGCACGCTACGCCATACGGCAAGCGGCGGAATCTAAACAGACCTAGGTGGGTGTTAATAGTGAGCAGTTCCTGTGCTTGTTTGTTTAGTTCGAGTTGCAAGTACGCTTTTGAGAGGTCTATGATAGAAAACACAGTTCCACCCTGAAGATTTGCGAATATGTCTTCAGGAAGTGGCAAGGGATACTGATCGACCTTGATGGCTGGGTTTACTGTGACGCGATAGTCGCCACATAATCTCAGTTCTTGAGTGTTCTTTTTTGGAACAATCACAAGAGGCGTTGCCCATGGACTATGTCTGACCTTATATATGACTCCAGCTTTTTCTAGCTTGACCAATTCTTGTTCAACGCGCTCGCGCAAAGCGTATGGCACTGGTCGCGCTTTCATAAAGACAGGGCGCGCGTCATCCTTCAATTCAATGCTGCATTCGAATCCCTTAATTGTACCAAAACCCGCGCCAAACACTTCGGGAAATTTCTCAGCAAGCAATGCCTCCTTAGCCACCACATTTACTGAAAATATTTCCTGCCAATTTATTTTGATTTTAGAAAGCCAATCTTGGCCAAACAACGTGGGCATTCTAGCACCCTGCGTTTCTTTCGCTATGACAAGTGGCAGTTCGAAACACTGGTCTTGGTATTGCACCTTTACATCCATAATACCTACAGTAGGGACCGTCGTGCCATTGTACGTGGCTAGTTTGACATTTGCTTGCCTGCAAGAGGCGTTTGGGAAGTGTTTAGCACACTCTGTTTCTGACATTATTGACACTGCTGCGCCCGTGTCAAGTTCCATGGGTATCACTTTATCATTTATCCAAACCTTGATTACAATGGCGGGCATACCTTCTTTGTGGTTCGTATTATACAGAGATAGCAGTTCGTTAGTATTTTCTTTCTCGCATTCTTCGCTCTCTACTCTATTTAGAAGCTTAGATTTGCACATTTTAGCAACATGACCCCTTTTTGTACACCTATAACAGGTACTGTTCAGAAATCGGCAACTCACGGGTGAATGCTGTCCTCCGCAACGCTGACACATTCTTTTCGTTTGTTCTTTCGCTGCCCCATTTTCCTTGTCCCAGCTGGACTGCGTCGGCGCTTCCCTCGAAGGTACTTTACTCGGTTGTGAGATTTTCCGTTGCCAGTAGATGTCCTCCGTTTCTACAGCTGCTCCTTTAGAACTGGTTTGCAGCATTTCTTTCGTGTCTTGTGTTGCCGCTTCCATGGCCATGGCTACGCTGCATGCGCGTTCCCACGTTACTTCCTCGTCTGGCATTGCCAATAGCCTGCACCGTACTCCCTCGGTACGTATTCCAGCGACGAGCCGGTCACGCAATGCTTCGGTCAAAAAGGCACCGAATTCGCATGTTGCCGCGAGTTTTTTCAATTCAACTATAACGTCTGCGACAGTCTCATGCGGCTCTTGCTTTCGCTGGTGAAAACGATACCTTTCGGTGACCACGGAGCGCTTGGGAGCGTAATGCTTCTTCAGAACGTCAACAACTTCCGTGAATGACGTCTTAGCTGGTGTTTTAGGCAGCAGCAAGCTCCGAAGCGTGACGTAGGCCTTCTCACCTATAGCCATGAGAAAGATTGGAAGCTTCTTGTCTTCCGCGATGTCATTGGCCGCGGCAAATACTTCGAACCGCTCCAGGTATACCTCGAAGTTACCGTACTCTTGTTGGAACTCGGGTAACTTACCGACAGTGGTCGCCATACTCAGTTCAAGCTGGTTAGAGTGGGATTCCTAGAAGCCTGCGGCGGATCCCATCCTCGTCGCCAGTTGTTATACCCCGACACCGGGCACATGGTATCACATCTTTATTACTGAGGCGCACACTGCCAGCCTCAACACAAGCAGTACAAAACAGAATAACACCCTCCAGATCTGTGGACAGTATATGTACACACGCTATCTCTCGGTGCATGCGCAACTGGCAGTAGCTTGAGAGCATGCATACAAACCCCGCGACTGACGTCACAACACTGTTCAATGGAACTGTCATCGCCTACGCCGACCCAGTCGCCAATGTCACCGAGGGTTTCGCTTCCGAGGCCATCGGCGCTGCTGAAGCACCTTTCCGCAGCATCGACGTCAGTTCAATGCTTTCTGAAGCTAATAAGCAGTGTTTGAGCGAGCTGTTGCTAGAATTCCCGACATGCTTTGCACGTTCTTCGAAGATACGTCAAACACCGATGACAAAACACCATATTTTCACCTACGACGACGCGCACCCCATAATGCATCAGCCTTATCGTGTTTCGCCAACCGAACGGAACCCGATTCAAACGCAGAGTAAAGAAGTGCTACAGGATGGCGTGATACAGCTTTCAAGCAGCCCTTGGACATTACCAGCGGCGATTTTGAAAAAAAAAAAGAAATATGGCACGCTTCGCTTTTGTGTTGACTACATAAAGTTTAACGATATCACGAAAAAAAAAGATGTGTACCCGTTGCCCACAGTCGATAATTTTTTGGACAGGCTGCGGCACGCGAAGTATTTTTCGTCCGTCGACTGAAGACTGGTTATTGGCAAATAGTGACCGACGAACGTGACGGGCAAAAGACTGCTTTTGTAACTCCGGATGACCTTTATGAATTCAGAGTGCTCCCTTTCGGCCTCTGCTCCACTCCAGCTGCATTTCAGCGAATTGATAAACACCGTCCTGGCAGACCTCAAGTGGAAAAGCTGTCTCGTCTACCTGGATGATGTCAATTGTGTTTTCAGAAACGTTTGACGAGCATCTTCGACGCCTTCGGAACCTTCTCGAAGCCATTAGATCAACCAATCTCGCACTCAAGCCTGAAAAATGTCATTTCGGCTACGAAGAACTAAAGTTTCTTGGTCACGTCGTGAGCGCCGCTGGTGTACGGCCTGATCCTGACAAGACTGCTGCCGTCGCCACTTTCGCAGTTACAACTAATTGACAATAAATGTCTTCGACGATTTCTGTGTCTGTGCGCGTATTACGGGCGCTTTATTGATTGATTAATTGATTGATTTGTGGGGTTTAACGTCCCAAAACTACCATATGATTATGAGAGACGCCGTAGTGGAGGGCTCCAGAAATTTCGACCACATGGGGTTATTTAACGTGCACCCAAATCTGAGCACACGGGCCTACACCATTTCCGCCTGCATCGGAAATGCAGCCGCCGCAGCCGGGATTTGAACCCGCGACCTGCGGGTCAGCAGCCGAGTACCTTAGCCACTAGACCACCGCGGCGGGGCCGTTTTATTGAAAGTTTCTCCAACACTGCGAAGCCACTCGTACGCCTCACGCGTGATGACACACCATTTGTCTGGGCTGCGAACAGCAGCAGACTGCCTTTGTGAAGCTACAGCACCGGCTCTCTTCCCCTCTCGTGCTCGGCCGTTTCGGTGAAGATGCTGACACAGAAGTACGTACTAATGCCAGCAATATTGGTCTTGGAGCTATTTTGGTACAAATACAAAACGGAATTGAACGGGTAATAGCCTAGGTAAGCCGCACACTGTCTCGCGCAAAATCTGACTATTCCACATCAGAGAAAGAATGTCTCGTGGTCATTTGGGGAATTCCAAAGTTTATTTCAGTTTATTTTCAGTTTATTTTCAGTTATTAGTACAGAAAAAGGAACAGTATACAAAGTATACCGGGTGTTCAAAATTAAGCTTTATGATTTTTTTAAAATTAGGCGCTCAAAGGCACGTGAGAACCACTTGTGCAAATAAGTTAAGCGGCCAGGGGGACAGAAAGTTAGATGATAATTATCGCTGTCAGCAGCCCAATTAACTAAAATTTAATAATTAACTTTTTACTGGCTGCGGTAAGTTGGCATGTTTATATTGAAAAAATGTAGGCAGTGGTGTTTGTACACAGTTTCAGTTGGAAGATTTTTTCTAGCACGCCTGTGTTCCGAGATATCCGGCTCCAAAGTTTAATTGTCTTTCGCACGATTACGCATGCAAGAGGGTGAGGGTCCGCGCAAAGCTCCTCCCTAAAGTGACGCATCTGTTGCGTGTGGTGTTTAGTGTGTGAAGAGGGTGGAAGCGTAGGCATAGGTGATAGCAATTACCCTTGCCCTCTTCGGCCGGCGAAATCAAAATGTGACAGCGCGGTGCGCCATGAGCCTTACGCATGATCCTGATGAACGCGATAACAGGAGACCATTTTTCGCGACGTTTTTTCGTGACTTTAGATCACACTGAGACATCTTCTTGTGAACGCGTTAGCAGGACCGTCCTGCACTAGGGTGCCTCCGGTTAGAGCACAGCGTCTCTGCATTGAAGGTCTACCAAGGAAATCCACGTGGAGTCCTTTCGAGCTAATATGGCTGCTTCTGGCGTGAGGTATTCTACCAAAGTAAAAGTAGACGTGGTGCTTGCAATGGCTGAAATGAATGGCAACGCTTCGTTAGCAATGGAGCTTTACGCGTCTCGCCACCCACACCGTCCCCTTCCAACAAGGCCCACTTTCACAAACCTGTTTCGACGCTTCTGCACAACAGGCTCTGCCCACCTTCCGAGACGGACCAGGAAGGCAATCGTCGATGAAGACTTTGAAATCGACGTTGTCGCGTGCGTAACCTCGATGCCAGAGCTCAGCATCCGACAGATTGCCGATCAGTGCGGTCGCAGCATCGGAACAGTCACAAATGTTTTAAGAAAGCACAAGTTCCATCCATATCACGTTTACCTTCATCAGGACCTAAATGAGGCGGACTTTGAAAGGCGAGTTGACTTCTGCAATTGGGGCCTCATCAAAACTGATCAAGAAAATGACTTTTTGCACAGAATAATTTGGACTGATGAAGCTCGGTTTTGCCGAAATGGAAGTGTTAATCTTCACAACGCCCATTATTGGGCACAAGAAAACCCACACTGGCTGAGGCAGCACAAGCATCAAGTTCGCTGGAGTGTGAATGTGTGGTGCGGCATACTCGGGGACAGGATCATCGGACCTCACTTTTTTGAGGACAACTTGAACGGAAAGATGTACACAGAAGAAATATTAGGTGTTGTCATTGATGATCTTGTCTGCAGTCTTTCCCTGAATGACCTGCGCCAAGTATGGTTTCAGCACGATGGAGCACCACCACATTTTTCTACCAGGGCGAAGAACTGGTTGGACAGACGTTTTCCACAACAGTGGATTGGGCGCGCAGGAGCGATGTTTTGGCCACCAAGATCACCTGACCTTTCTCCGCTCGACTTTTTCCTTTGGGGCTACGTTAAAGATCGAGTTTACGTAACAGAGCCCAGCGATGTTAATGACATGAAGGACAGGATAACATCTGCCTGTGCGAGTATTCCTGCAGAAGTACTGCGCCGAGTCATCGAGTCGACGCGACAGCGGTTCATGCTTTGCGTTGCTGCCGAAGGCAGGCATTTTGAACACTTTTTGGGGCATTGACGTCTTGAGAGGTGAAGAGTTTCGATGAGATTTGTGCATGACCGAAATATGCTTATGTAGCAGCAGGAAATATGCGTTAGCAAGGATAAAACTGTTTCAGTTATTATTGGTGGAGTTGTTGCTCTTGTTTCAATAAAAGTTACAGTACTCGGACATCAGCAGTCACGCTATTCGCGTAGCCCAGGCAACGACCACGCATGCTTTTCTAGTGATTATTACGCACGCGCACTGGCATCCAGATTCTCCGCTCGCACCATTATCTCGGCATGGTATCTGCCACTATCGTTAGAGGCTCTGCAGTTGCGTGTTACGACACTGGTTGCAAGCGTTCTTCGATTTTTGATTTCGACGGCCGAAGAGGGCAAGGGTAATTGCTATCACCTATGCCTACGCTTCCACCCTCTTCACACACTAAACACCACACGCAACAGATGCGTCACTTTAGGGAGGAGCTTTGCGCGGACCCTCACCCTCTTGCATGCGTAATCGTGCGAAAGACAATTAAACTTTGGAGCCGGATATCTCGGAACACAGGCGTGCTAGAAAAAATCTTCCAACTGAAACTGTGTACAAACACCACTGCCTACATTTTTTCAATATAAACATGCCAACTTACCGCAGCCAGTAAAAAGTTAATTATTAAATTTTAGTTAATTGGGCTGCTGACAGCGATAATTATCATCTAACTTTCTGTCCCCCTGGCCGCTTAACTTATTTGCACAAGTGGTTCTCACGTGCCTTCGAGCGCCTAATTTTAAAAAAATCATAAAGCTTAATTTTGAACACCCGGTATATACAGGAGGAGGTCCGAAAGCACAAGGCTGCAGGGGGACCTCCTGTTCAAAATGGGATTACAAAATTTACTCAATTAGCAGTAGCAGTGAAAACAGTGAGATGAGTAAATTGATAAAACCAACACTAACTAAGAACCAAGTAAAAAGAAGAGTGGAATAAACAATATAACAAGATTAAAACATCTAGTAGTTTATCAAGTACGAATACAATTGTTTTTTAAATGTGCCAATAGTCGAGCATTGCTTGAAGTGAGATGGCAATGGATTCCATAATGATAATGCTGAGAAATATGCAGTGTGGCGACCAAAATTAGTGCGGATAGTAGGTAGTAGAAAATTTCCATTTGGAGCGAATCTAGTACGGTTTAAGTTAGACAAAGCATTAGGATAAAAGACGCTTGATGGGACAAGATGGTGCAAGGACTTGAACAGCATGATAATGAGGTGATATTTAAATAAACTAACAGTAGAAAGTATTTCGAAGTTACGAAGTAATGATGAAGCACTAGAACGATATGAAGTGAACTGAAAGTCATTAGTCTGATGGCTTGGTTTTGAATGTGCTGAATGGGAGATAAGTGGGTGAGGTATGTATTTCTCCAAGTGGTGATGCAATAATTAATATGGCTGTGTATAAAAGCATAATATAACTTGATTACAGTTGAAATGTTAAAGTAGTAACGTGCTCGGATTAGAATCCTGACACCAAATGCTAGTTTTTTGCGCAATTGAATACATGATTAGATTATTTTAGGTTGCTGTCGAGAACGATTCCCAAGAAAGAGCATTCATTGTCAGGGTTAATGAGTGAGCCATTTAGTTTAATAGAAATTTGGGAGGGAAGAACTTTGTTAGCTGAATGGAATATCATGAACTTAGTTTTCTTAGGGTTAATACTGAGGGAATTCGTGAGACACCAGCTTAAGATGTTATTTAGATCTTTTTGTAATTTTAGCGTTAAAGAGTCAATGGATTTACCAGTGGCAAGTATTGTAGTGTCATCGGCATAAAGAAAAGGCAGAGAGTTAGTAACTGAGAGGGGAAGGTCATTCATGTAAATTAAAAATAAAACCGGGCCAAGAATGCACCCTTGAGGAACACCCTGATTAGTAGTAAGAAAATCTGATAAAGTAGAGCGAACATAAACAGCCTGCTGTCTATTACAGAGGTAACTTTTAATGAGCGTAAGGGCAGGTCCAACAATACCAATGGCCGTGAGTTTGGTTTCCAGGATGCTGTGATTAAGTGAGTCGAAAGCTTTTGTTAAGTCAATGAACAATGCTCCAGCTAATTCACCAGAATCAATAGCTTTTTTAATCTTATCAGTGAAAGTTAACAATGCAAGATTAGTCGAGAAAGCAGGTCGAAAACCAAACTGACTAGGAGTTAAAATGGAAAACTTAGACAAGTAATTAGTTATACGTTTCTCAATACACTTTTCTATTATTTTACTAAAAGATGATAGGATAGCTATGGGGTGATAATTAGATATGAAAGTTCTCTCGCCTTTTTTGAACACTAGTATTATTTTGGCCTGTTTTAGTTGTGATGGGGAATGTACCTGTCTTGAATATTATATTGATAATGTGGGATAGAGGGGCGGCAATATGGTTGGCAATTAGCTTAATGTAGGACGAGTGAATTCCGTCTAGTCCAGGAGAAGTTACTTTGGGATTATGAATAATGCTGATAATTTCGTTAGGGTCTGTTGGGAAGAGGTAGAAAGATTGTGAAGAGCGGACCTGAGATTTATTGGACGATGGGGGTGTACTAGAAGCTTGTTTACAGTAAAATGAGTTGAATTCATTCGCAATGTCAATCGGCTGATCTAAGACACGGTCAGCAATTTGAAGCTCAGTGATAGTTAATTCGGACGTGTTCTTGTTTAGAAAGGAGTTAATAATTTTCCATTGTTCTTTAGAGTTGTTGCCAGCACGCGCTATTTTTTCTTCGTAATAACTTTTTCTAGCTGCTTTTAAGAGTCTATTGAGAGTATTAGAATAGAGGGTGTAACGATGTTCTAGATTCATATTGAAAGGACGGCATTTGACTTTTTTGTAGAGGTTTTCTTTTTTACGCATGCATGTCAATAGACTGTTCGTTATCCAGGGATTATGGGGTGCTGAGTATATTCTTTTACATTTTACTACCATGACGCTACCATAAATGCATTTGCATATGCGAGACGAAAGAAAATCAAAAGCTAAGCTGGCATCAGTGCATGTTTCAATGAAAGACCAGTCGACGTTTATTACGCGGTTCACATACTCTTCTTTGTTTAGAATTGATTTAGAAAATCTTAAATCACGATTATGCTTGAAGTTTTTACATGAGAAAAAAACAGGGTAATGGTCAGTAATATTTACTTTAAGAACACCACTAAGTTCAGGTGAAAGAAAGTTAGGCAGAACATGGTCAATGAGTGTGCTACTGCGGCCAGGAATGCATCTAGTTGGAAGTGTGGTTAAGGACTCGTAACCAAAACCTTGGTAACAATTTGCATATTCAATGCGATTGGAAGTATCTTCAAATAAATCAATGTTTAAGTCACCCACAATAACAACATTTTTACGTTCACATGATAATGCTTCAAGGACAGCATAGAGACTTCAAAAGAACTCAGAAATTGACGACGAAGGCGACCGATAGATAGTTCCAATGATAAGTTTACCAGTGGATGAAGGCTTGTCTAGTTCTATCCAAACAGATTCACAGCTATCGACGACAATATGAAGGTCATATCTGCGTTTATAGGGCAAAGTAGGTGAGATAAAGATGGCTGCGCCACCATGGCTATACTTGATGTGCGATTGCAGTATTCTGACAAGTAACCTTGTAAGCTAAACAAGTTTTGATCCTCTAGTGTAAGCCATGTTTCAGAGATGCAGACGAGGGAAAAGGAACTTTTGAAAGAGTGTAAAAAAGCGTTTATTTCATCATGAGTTTTTCTTAGACTACGCGCGTTGGTGTGAATTCCTGAAATGGCAGAGTTATTCAAGAAGGAATATAAGTTATTGATACTAAAATAGGACGACATGATGACGCGCAGAGTTTCCTAGATAGATAAGTGACCAGATCTATCGAAAGATAGAAAGGTCACTTATTTAAAGATAGAAAAGATTAAAGATAGAAAGTTTAGGCCATATCCTTATGAAAGACCATTTAAAGCGGTGACTGATCATCATTATTTGTGCTGGTTGACCAGTCTACGAGACACATCAGGAGCATTAGCACGATGGAGTCTGTGCCTACAGAAATTTGATGTAACCATCGTGTACAAGTCAGGCAAAAAGCACAAAGATGCCAACACGCTATCAGGAGCACCTCTTCAATCAGCAAGTACAAGCGCAGAAGAGCATGGTGCCTTCGTGGCGACTCTCAGTGGGCCGGATCTCATGTCTCATCAACGAAATGACGCCGATCTAAGACTGATTATAGGCCACTTAGAAGGTGGCACCCCGCCCATTCCTCGACAGATGTCCAAAACGTTGCCATAATTTTGCCTATGAAATGGCATCTTATACAAAAAGAACACTGGTGCTGGTGACAGATTTCATCTTCTGATCGTGTCTGAAACCCTCCGCGACGACGTCTTATTAGCTTGCCACGACGAGTCCACATCTGGTCATCTGGGCTTCTCGAGAACTCTGGATCTAGTATGACAACTCTACTACTGGCCTAAAATGTCTGCCTGCGTCAAACGCTACGTGAAGGGATGTCGTAAACGCTAGCATCGCAGGACACCACCCTTAAAGCCTGCAGGCCATCTACAACCGATCAATCCACCTCGTACACCGTTTGATCAAGTTGGAATGGACCTCCTAGGGCTGTTTCTTTTGTCTTCTTCTGGAAACAAATTGATTACTGCCACAACCGATTACTTGAAGCGTTACGCTGAGACGAAGGCACTGCCACGAGGGAACGCATCTGAAATTGCCAGTTTTTTCTGCATCAAATTGTGCTACGGCGTGGCGCCCCGTCATATGTCACCACGAATCGAGGGACATCATTCACGGCGAAGCTCTTGGATTATATCTTCGTGTTGAGTTACACAACTCATTGAAATACCACCCCATATCACCTTCAGAGCAATGTTTTGACAAAAAGGCTAAACACAATGTTTTGACAAAAAGGCTGAACAAAACGCTAGCCGCATGATCTCTATGTACGTTGATGTGCAACACAAGACATGGGACGACATCCTGCCATACTTGACATTTGCGTACACTTCAACGCAGGAAACCACACGCTTCACGCCATTTCACCTCGTTTATGGTCGAGATGTCAGAACTATTGATATGTGAGGCTTAACGTCTCAAAACCACCATATGATTATGCGAGACGCCGTAGTGGAGGGCTCCGGAAATTTCGACCACCTGGGGTTCTTTCTCATATTTGAGTCCGTGTACTCAAATATGAGCACACGGACCTACACCATTTCCGCCTCCATCGGAAATGCAGCTGACGCAGCTGGGATTCGAACCCGAAACCTGCGGGTCAGCAGCCAAGTACCTTAGCTACAAGACCACCGCGGCGGGGCGAGATGTCAGAACTATGCTAGAATCCATGATTATATATGAGGATATCAACCAGCTCGACCAATTAGCCCCCAACATCAACGAGTAAATTCAGCGTGCTGAGGAAGCACATCAGCTGGCCCGTGTGCACATAAGAACTCGACAGTGTACAGACGCATGGTGGTACAACACCCGCCATCGAGAAGATAATAAACCTGACGACCAAGTTTGGGTTTGGAAACCAATTAGGTGGCGATGTCTCAGTGAGAAATACTTGAAAAAGTATGTTGGACCTTACAAAGTACTCAGACGTGCGAGTGACGTGAACTACGTATTAGTTCAAGACGGCTCGCGTCATCCCAGCGCAGGTTAGCACGCCCAGAAACTGTACACGTCGTCCGCCTGAAACCATACTTTACGCGGTGAGGCAAATTTTCTTCGTGCGCCAGTGAACTGTCCACGCGAACAGTGAATGCCGTTTATTTTCGTTTGCCGGGCCCAGAAAGCATTTTCTCTCATGTGCTAGTTTGTTTATTGTTTGTTTATGTTGCCTATTTCGACCCACTGCTGTGCACACTTTTGTTTGAGCAACGGGTCGATGCTCTCTTGGGAGGGGTAGTAATGCCACCTGGTGTTCTGTACCAGTGAGCCAGTTCTCTGTCAGTGAACGAAGAAGACGAAAACAAGCAACCCATGCCAGTGGAGCTGTCCTTCTACATGCCTGAGTCTTTGACAGTCGCGTCTCCTTGTACGTTTAGTTGAGCTTCTATATATATATATATATATATATATATATATATATATATATATATATATATATATATATATATATATATATATATATATATATATATATATATATATATTGTAATGAAGAGGAAGAGTGGCGCGGTAGCTGTGGACCATGGGCTGGAAAGCGAAGAAGAAGAGGCAGAATAGAACAGCTTGCCCAAAGAATGAGTGTTGTGTCTGTCTCGCTTATTACAATGGTGCAGCTGTTCAACGAACCTGTGTGCGACGATCTGCGTGAAGAAACCGTCCTACGGAGTGGACGCACTCTCCAGCAGCCCGCAGCTCCTGCTACCGTGGCCTTGTCATCCGACCTGGCCACAGCGGGTACCGAAGCCAGCGCGCGGCCTGCAGGCGTCCTTGCCAAACCACAAGGTGACTCCACTGACTTGGCTTCGCAAACCGCCTCCTTGCCCAGGGACGCCGTACACGCTCCCTTGAACTTCGCCTCAGATACCATCCCTGGAGCAACGTCAGTACCATCGCCAGAAGACAGGCGTAATTCCTCGTCTGTAGCCTCCAGCGAACTCTGCACGGTTCTGCAGGCCATCGCTACTTCGAGCCAGCATCTTGCAGACGCCACCGTCACCTTCTCAGCAGCCTGTGCATGCACCACGTTGCCTCCTCCGTCTATGGCAGAAATTCCTGACTTTATTGGCGTTGATCAAGACCAAACCGTCTGGCTGGATGAAATTCATTCGTTGGCCCGTCGACATGCATGGACTGACGACGTGACGCTATCGCTAGCTGTAAGCCGACTGCGCGAGTCCGCAAAAGCGTTGCATCAATACGATAGCTGCAAGTACAAATCCTGGAGTGACTGGACTACAGCCTTCGTCACGGCCTTCCCACCACTTCCATCTGCATACGACGACCATTTCATGCGCGCGATCGCGTCGGCAGGCTCCGTCGAAAGACGCCCGTAAATACGTCTACGATAAGCTCGGGCTTCTCGACAAATGTGGCATTACATGGATCTCTCCGACTGCCCGCCAGTATGTCGTTGATGGCTTGGCTGACCCTACCCATGCTGCCATCTTATCTTGCCAGTCACCTGAAGCATCACCCCAGGTTTTCGCTCAAAGGGCAGCCGAACTTCAGTAAAACTCTCATCGTCGGCTTAGCTTGGACACATTACAGACTGTCCGTTCGACTTACGCCTCCACACGACACGGATGCTTCAAGTGCGGTCGCATTGGCCACAACGCCAAGGAGTGTCGTCAACCTTTTCAGACCTGAATCCACTACCAAGCTTGTCAAACTTCTCGGATGTCCATTCATGTTGAGGGAATAGGTGACCTATCTGCTCTGGTGGATACCGGTGCGGAACGAAAGGCGCTACAACGACGTCATGCTCCAGACACTATCCGACCGTGGACGCAACCTGCGGACTTGGAGGAAGTGCTATGCCAGTCGGAATGCTCGACATTTCAGTCCGGACGGCAGCGGGCACTAAAGTTCTTCCAGCCATTCCCGTATTTGAAGACCTCCCTGCCGACATGATCCTTGGTGCTGACTTCTTGCTATCTGGTGACATTGAGCTCACCATACATCGCAGCCACGTTGAGCTCCGGTCTTCGACAGCTGAGACTACCGCCACAACCCTGCCACCTACGATAGGTGAGCCGTCCACTCCGCCTACCTTATCTTCTATATTGGCTCGCCATCAGCCAGTATTCGCTAGCAATACAGCAGAACTGCCCGGCACTAATTTGCTGCTCCATCACATACCAGCGGGAGATCATCCACCAATATGCGTACCACTGCGACGATATGCTGAACGAGAACGGGCAGTGATCGCAGAACAAGTAGACAAAATGCTTGCCGCGGCCATTATTAGGCCGTCATCGAGTCCATGGGCAGCGCCAGTCGTCATTGTTCGCAAGAAAAACGGATCACTACGCTTCTGCGTGGACTACAGGCAGCTCGATCAATAAGTGTACTATGCCTGACTCCTACCCTTTACCCCGCATTGATGACGATGTTGATACAGTGTGTCACTGCAAGTTATTTTCATCGCTTGATTTACGCGCAGGGTACTGGCCGATTAACGTCGCGGAGGAAGATCGATGTAAAACGGCCTTTCGCACACCTTTCGGTTTGTATGAATTCAACCGCATGCCGTTTGGACTAAGAACCGCTCCTAGCACTTTTCATCGTGCGATGAATTCAGTGCTCGCACCATTGAACAACCAAGCCTGTGTGGTGTACTTAGATGACATCCTGGTCGTTGGCAGGATGGAGGATGAACACCTTCGCAAATTGGACGAAGTACTACACAGACTCTATGCAGCAAGGTTTCGTTTGAACAAAGAGAAATGCCAGTTTGTGGTGTCCACGATTTCGTACCTGGGACATAATATAGCTCCTGTCGGCGTTCAGCCACTCCCGGAGCGAATAGTTGCCGTGTCGCAGTATCCCACACCAACCTGCTTGAAGCAGGTTCAGTCATTTCTGGGTATGGCGTCGTATTTGCGAAGGTTTATTCCCCACTTCGATCTCAGCTCCCTTGAGCGGTTTTCTTAAAAAAGACGCGCGGTTTGAATGGGGCGTCTCACAAAAAAAAAAGCTTTTGGAGCTATAAAACAAAAGCTCACTTGCTGCCCCGTACTAAGTCTCTTCAATGAAGACTGGTCCACTGAAGTACACACTGATGCCAGCCAAGTTGGCCAGAAGCTGTGTTAGTGCAGCGTGATCCAGATGGCGTGGAACACGTGGTCGCTTATGCCAGCCGAAAACATTCAGACACCGAGCGCCACTATCACTCCAACGAGCTTGAATATCTTGCAGTGGTATGGAGCGTCGATGATAAGTTTCGACGTTATACTTTCGGGCGTAAATTCACTGTTGTGACTGATAATGCTGCTATAGCATGGATGTTCTCCAAGCAGGAACTTAAGCACAAATTTTCCCGGTGGATAATCACGTTGCAAGAATATGATTTTGACGTGCGCCACCGCGCCGGGGGGCTAAACAACGTCGCTGACGCACTCTCACGGAACCCCCTTGACTGTGCGCAACAAACCAGGCAAACCCACATTTTTTTCGCCCAGATGAATAAATCCCGAGCCCAACAGGAGGATAAAGATTTGACATCCATTATTGCATCTATCACTGACAAGGGAAATCACAGTACTTTTGTGATGCGCAATGCCACACTGTACCGGCGTCACTGGCAAGCGGAACGATCCGAAGAACGTTACCTCTTGGTGATCCCGAAATCCCACAGGTCAGAAATATTACGAGCCATTCATGACTCCCCAGAATGCGGACACACCGGCCAACCACCCACACTCCGGAAACTACAAGAACGTTTTTGGTGGCCGAAGATGCAAAGTAGCGTCTGTTCTTATGTCGCCAGTTGCAAAATTTGCCAGCAGTTTAAGTGACTGCCTGGGTGTCAACCTGGATTACTAACACCAATCCAGATACCCGAAACCGTTTTCCACACGATTGGCATTGATTACATGGGACCTCTACCGACCACCACTGCGGGAAATCGTTACGTCATTGTAGCAGTAGACTACCTGTCAAAATACGTGAAAGTGGAGGCCGTGCCATCTCTTGCATCCACTTACCTAATCGACTTCCTCAAGCACCGATTTGAATGAAGACATATGGCTTACCAAAAAAGTTAATATCTGATCGGGCTACAACGTTTCGTAGCGGGGAACTGAACGAGTACTTTTGCAAGGCAGGCGTGTAGCACCACTTCGTATCCGCGTTTCATCCTCAAGCAAACGGCCTTACTGAGAGAACCAACCAGAGCATCCAGGCACGACTCGCTCCATATACGAATGCAGGGAAAAGAGGAGAGGCCGACTGGGACATCCACCTTCCATCAGCCGCTTTTGCGATTAACACGGCACTGAAGACGTCTACCGGGGAAACGCCCTACGAAATTGTTTATGGGAAACTACCACAGCTGAAAGCAGTCCTTTGTGTGGATGCTGCCATTATAATTCCACGTGCCAACGATCGCTAAGCGGCCTGTCAGATGATCCGAACTGAGGCGATCAAGAAAGCCACCCACGCACAAGAAAATCAAAAGCGCCACTATGACAGACGCCGTAGACCCACTCCTGCTTACAACAACGGTGACGAGGTCTGGGTGCAAAGGGGCACCAGTGCGCCTGGCAAAAAGCTACTCCCTAAGTTCGACGGGCCATTCATAATAGAGAGTTTTAGTACTGCGTACGTTGCGTACGTGGCGGCGTTGCGTACGTAAGGACGCCACGTTCTTCGTAGTGCGCATACGCAGACCGCAATGCGCACGTATCGCGTTACGTACGCAGCCGCTACGTACGCACGCATGAGATGCGTGCGTGCGTACGCATGAGGTGATCGCGCCGCTCTCGAACAAGTTGGCGACAGCGCGAGACTTTGTTTTGCAAAATGGCGGCATCGAAGGCAAGCACCGACTGGCTCTGTGGCTTAAAATATGGCCATAATCTGGATATAGCACTTGCATTGGCTCACATTGGCTGTCAACAACACGTACTTCTATTTTGATCTACCAGATGACGCAACACGCTTCACGCTGGTTACGTACGCGGGTACTACGGCGTACTAAAAGTCGATTAGTGGTAAACGACGCCACGTAACGCAAGGTGCTTGCGTGATGCGTACGCAGCACCATTCCGCAGTACTAAAACTTTCTAATTAATCAGCGTGTAGGAGAAAATACCTGGCAGTGAACACTTCAGATGCGAACTTCACTCTCGATAAACGCAAAAGAAACAACTTTGCCGTGCATGTGTCGCGCTTAAAAAAGCAAGCGGACCGCTGAAGGTGCAATGAACTGTATTTTCTTTTTTTTGTTGTCAGGCCCGAAGTGTGGCCGAATGTAAGGAAGAGCGGTGCAGCAGCTGTGAGCCATGGGCTGGAAAGCGAGGAAAAAGAAGCAGAATAGAACAGCTTGCCCGAAAAACGGGATGTTGTGTCTGTCTCGCTTATTACAATATATATATATATATTGCCACCTCTTTCTAGTAGTGGGTCGTATGCCAAGGTGAAGGCCCACACCACAGAGAAGAAAGAAGTGCACGTGAGCCGTCGCTCTGGCAAACAAGCCCAACCGACGCGCTTGGTTAGAGCCCTGTTGCTCAGACGTCAGTAAATCTTGTCGACACCCCCTGGAGTGACGTGACAACTGGTGGAGGTGCTGGGTAGGCCCCTCACGGATGTTGCAGACCCCTCCTGGAAGCGGCACCACAAGCCCAGTTCGAGTCAACACTCCCGTTCATCGGACAAGCCGCAGGATCAGGGGATTGCCTCCCGAAGCTGACCCTATAGTTCACACCAGTATGATGAGCACGTCCGTTCAAACCACTCTAACAGGTACGGAAAACCCCCCGGTGACTCGGTACACCCTCGAAAGTCCGCAGGTTCCTACACCGTTTCATGGCACCGAGCTCGAAGACGTCGAGGACTGGTTGGTCGACTTCGAGCGCGTGGCTGCTTTGAACGACTGGAACGACGCGGCCAAACTACGACGTGTGTACTTCTATTTAGAGGATGGAGCACGTACCTGGTACATGAATCACGAGGAACAGATGACATCGTGGCCCGAATTCCGCCGCCGGCTGTTGGATACTTACAGAAGTGCTGATCGCCACGAACGAGCGGAACGAGCGATCCAGGCCCGCATCCAGATGCCCAATGAAACTGTCATGACCTATGTGGAAGATATGACGCGCCTGTTCCGACGAGCCGATCAGAGTATGACAGAAAAAAAGAAGGTGCGTCACCTGATGCGGGGAGTTAAAGAACAGCTTTTCGCTGGTCTTGTACGGAGCCCTCCGAACACGGTCGCCGAGTTTTTGTCTGAAGCTGTCACGATGGAAAAGATGCTTCAGCATCGATCCACCCTGTATGAGCGGCAAGTGAACACGTCCACTGCTCAAGTTTTAACGAATATTGGGAGCAACACCGAGTGTCTGCGCGACCTTATCCGCTCCATAGTACGCGAGGAGCTGCAAAAGGCTGCCACACCACCACTACCTACGGTGAGTTCCATTGCAAGCATCGTCAAGGACGAGCTGCATCATGCCCTTCGTGACCCTGTGAGTCTGAATAACGCCACACCCGCCCCGGCTGACTACCACCGTCCGACCTATGCAGAAGCCTTGAAACGCCCAGCTTCCTCTTCCCCGCTGTTTGTTCAGGCACCTCCTACGGTTTCACTTCAGTCGGCGCAGCCTCTACGGTACTACGAGAACACACGCACACCGCCACCCCTCGTTTACGCCAGCCCTGTGCATCTTGCGGAACAACCAGCACACTACCTTGACGACAGACGTGCTTCGCCTCGGAAATCTGATATTTGGCGCACTCCTGATCGCCGACCTTTGTGCTTCCACTGCGGTGAAGCGGACCATTTGTACCGCCAGTGTCCATACCGGCGCCTCGGGCTGCGCGGATTTTCAGTATATTCAGCGCCTCCTCGGTATGGCCAGCGACCCCGGGACATCGAGGACTACCTGGCTCAACAGCGCATGCCACCGCCTTCTGGACGGCAGTCGCGCTCACCGTCACCGAGGCGCTTTTCATCTTCGCCACAGCGCCATGCTGGCGCACGGTTCTCCAGTCCCCGCCGGGAAAACTAACGCAAGCGACCCTTGGAGGCGAGGTCCCTGGCAGTCGACGTGCTGAAGACCTCCGATCGACGCTAACAGTAAAGGGTGTAGATTCGACTGAGCGATATGTGCGGCTTTCTCTGGATATACCGGTGCTGATAGATGGCTATGCAGTAGGTGCTTTAGTTGATACCGGGGCTGACTATTCGATACTAAGCGGGAAAATGACCAGACAACTAAAGAAGGTAATCACGCCTTGGCATGGCTCCGTGATTCGAACGGCTGGTGGCCACACCGTCTCTCCACTTGGAACCTGCACGAGTAGAGTTCGGGTCTGCGGTTATACTTTTGTAGGAAGTTTCCTTGTGCTCCGTGAATGTTCACGCGACGTTATCCTTGGTGTTGACTTCCTGCACGAATATGGAGCTGTCATTGATCTTCAAGAGAATCGCATCACCTTCTCAGCCGACCGAGCAATCGACAAGCAGGACGACCAACAACGTACCGACGTTCTTCGTGTTTCTGCTGAAAGTATAACGCTTCCTCCAAGAGCCAGTGTTATTGTCGACGTCACATGCTGTGGATTGCGAAATGGTGAAGCGATTGCAGAAAGTAATTTTGAACACCTGCTGACTCAAGGTGTTTGTGTGGCTAGGAGTATCATACAGCTACGTGATGGCCGATCTCAACTGCTCGTTACAAATTTCAGCAACGAACACCGACACCTTTTCCGTGGCACTTCGTTAGCGTTTGCAGATGAATTAGGAACCATTCCCATCTGCTTCTCGTCGGAAGCAGTGGAGGCCGCCGATACGTCTCTAAACAATATCGATATTAATTCTAACCTCACACCAGAAAACCAGACAGCACTGCGGAAACTCTTGCTTGAATTCAAGTCATGCTTCGCTGCCTCCTCTAAGGTGCGCCAGACTTCGATCACTAGGCACAGAATCATCACTTACGACGACGCCCGCCCAGTACACCAACAGCCTTACCGTGTGTCAGCGAAGGAACGAGAAGCCATTCGTACGCAAGTTCGAGAAATGCTTGACGACGGCATCATCGAGCCTTCCAATAGTGCGTGGTCCTCTCCGGTCGTCCTAGTCAAGAAGAAAGACGGAACGCTACGTTTTTGCGTCGATTACCGGAAGCTGAACAGCGTGACTAAAAAGGACGTGTACCCGCTGCCACGCATCGACGACTCGTTAGACAGATTACGCCACGCCCACTATTTTTCCTCTTTGGATTTAAAAAGCGGGTACTGGCAGATTGAGGTTGACGAGCGAGACCGCGAGAAAACGGCATTTGTGACCCCTGATGGCCTGTATGAATTTCGAGTCCTTCCTTTTGGTTTGTGCTCAGCGCCCGCAACCTTCCAGCGAATGATGGACACTGTGCTTACTGGTCTGAAGTGGCAAACTTGTCTCGTATACCTTGTTGATGTTGTCGTTTTTTCTGAAACCTTCCAGCAACACCTTCACCGCCTCAGGAGTGTGCTACAGGCTATTCAATCAGCAGATCTTACACTCAAACCGCAGAAGTGTCACTTTGGTTATGAAGAGCTCAAATTCCTTGGCCATGTAGTCAATGCGAATGGAGTACGACCCGACCCCGACAAACTTGCCGCTGTAGCCGCGTTTCCGCATCCTACAGACAAAAAGACTGTTCGGCGCTTTCTGGGTTTGTGCGCCTACTATCGACGATTTATTAGAGGGTTTTCGAAGATAGCGGAACCCTTGACTCGCCTTACACGCGACGACACACCGTTTGTATGGGCTACCGAACAACAGGCTGCTTTTGCCGAGTTACGACAGCGGATGCAGTCAGCCCCTGTTCTTGCGCATTTTGACGAAGATGCTGACACAGAGGTGCACACTGACGCCAGTAACATCGGCCTCGGCGCAGTGCTCGTCCAGCATCAACACGGTAAAGAAAGAGTCATAGCCTATGCCAGCCGCTCACTGTCCCGTACCGAGGTGAATTACACAACCACAGAGAAAGAGTGTCTCGCAGTAGTGTGGGCGATCACCAAGTTTCGCCCGTACCTCTATGGTCGTCCATTTAAAGTGGTGACGGACCACCATGCCCTCTGCTGGTTGGTAAACATTCGTGATCCCTCTGGACGACTGGCTCGATGGAGCTTGCGTCTACAGGAATTTGATGTTACCATCGTATATAAGTCTGGACGGAAGCATGAAGACGCTGATACGCTGTCACGTGCACCCATACCTTTAGTCAATCAAGAAGAAGAGGACGATGACGATTTCCTGGGCGCCCTTAGCTCATCTGACTTGAGCAGACGCCAGCGAGAGGATGAAGAGATTCGACCGCTCATCGACTATCTGGAGGGTCATAGCGCCGTTATACCTCGCCATCTATCTCGCGTAGTGACATCTTTCTGCCTCCGAGATAATGTCCTGTACAAAAAAAAACGCCCGTCCTACGAGCCGCGCTTACCTCCTCGTCGTTCCGAAGGACATGCGGGATGAAGTCCTCTCTGCGTGTCATGACGAGCCCACATCTGGTCATCTAGGTTACTCGCGAACGCTCGCCAGAGTAAGTGAGGCGTACTACTGGCCCGGACGTTCTGCAAGCGTGAAGCAGTACGTTAAAAGCTGTCGCGAATGCCAGCGTCGAAAGTCGCCACCAAGCAAGCCGGCTGGATTACTTCAGCCAATTGATCCACCCCACAAGCCATTTGACCAAGTTGGCATGGACATTCTCGGCCCATTTCCTTTATCGTCTGACGGCAACAAATGGGTCATTGTTGCAACTGACTATTTGACCCGCTATGCTGAGACACAGGCGATACCACGAGCCACGGCTTCTGAGGTAGCACAGTTCTTCATGTGCCACATTGTTCTGCGCCACGGTGCTCCATCTACAGTGATAACCGACAGAGGAACAGCGTTCACTGCACAACTTATTGATGAAGTTTTTCGACTAAGTAACACTAGGCATCGAACGACGACTGCTTACCATCCACAGAGCAATGGCTTAACCGAGCGACTAAATAAGACAGTCACAAACATGATCTCCATGTACATCGACGTCCAACACAAAACATGGGATCGCATTTTGCCTTATGTGACGTTCGCTTATAACACCGCCGTTCAAGAAACAACCCGATTTACACCGTTTCGCCTTCTCTACGGCCGCGAAGTTCAGACGATGCTGGATGCGATGCTTCCTTGTGAAGGCGCCGATCAATTAACAACTGACGCAGAAGAATTTGCAGAGCGTGCCGAGGAAACTCGCCAGCTCGCCCGGCTACACATTGGTCAGCAGCAACAGGTTGATGCACGACGTTACAATATGCGTCACAATGACGTATCTTACAGACCGGGAGACCAAGTTTGGATTTGGACCCCTGTTCGACGCCGTGGCCTCTCCGAAAAGTTGCTCAGCAGATACTTCGGTCCGTATAAGGTATTACGCCGCGTGAGCGACGTAAACTACGAAGTGGTTCCGGACGCTACGTCGTCACGATGGGTACAACGAAAACAACCGACCTCTGACATAGTTCACGTGGTGCGCATGAAGCCCTATTTTGCGCGTTCCTAAAAGACCACTTTTCCTGTGTTTTTTTTATTTGTGCTCCGACAATTGCCTCATCATTGGTGAACTTATCGCGTCTAACATTTCATTATTGGTGCCCTTTTTCATTGTTTAAACTACTTTGTTTTGGTTTTTTTCAATAACTTTGCAGCATCGGGACGATGCTCTTTTTTTTGTTGAGGGGGAATATTGCCACCTCTTTCTAGTAGTGGGTCGTATGCCAAGGTGAAGGCCCACACCACAGAGAAGAAAGAAGTGCACGTGAGCCCTCGCTCTGGCAAACAAGCCCAACCGACGCGCTTGGTTAGAGCCCTGTTGCTCAGACGTCACTAAATCTTGTCGACACCCCCTGGAGTGACGTGACAATATATATATATATATATATATATATATATATATATATATATATATATATATATATATATATATATATATATATATATATATATATATATATATATATATATAGACATGTGAAGAACCACACGAGAACGGTGTGGTGGAATGGTAGAGAAGGAGGAAGACGAAGAAAAACAAATGGTTCTTCGTACAGCTATCACGTCTACTGCGTCACACTAGTCGACAGGATCTACCGTGCCCTTCATCATGCGACATCCAAGAAAGTCATCAACATCCCGAAGTACTCGGGAGCATCTACGGACGTCCCCTTCGACAAGTGGCTCCGGCTCTTTGAGGTGAGGACTGCGGCCGCAGCATGGACGGAGCAAGAAAAGCTGTGCTACTTCTCCGATTACCTTGAAGGTGAGGCTTTCCGATGCTTTCTCACCGAGGTCTTCGACACAGACGCGTCTTGGGAGAGCTTACGTGAACGCATGAAGGGACGCTTTACGAGCGGCGTTGCGGATCCTTTTCGCCAATTCATTCATTGCCGGTTGCGAACAGGCCAGATCTTGAAGGAATACTGTAATTAAAAATGCCTCTTGGACGCCTCGCCGACCTAAAGGACACGCACCTTATATCAGGGCTCATCGAAGGCCTTCCTGCGCATATGGAGATGGCGCTTGCTGGGATTACCTTATTTATACCAGCGGCATCGCTTACAGCTGCACTTAGTGTAGAGTCAACCATGCAGAGAGTGAAGTTACATCGCTTTCCACCAGCTCAGAATACACAGATTAACATAACAAGTGACAGAACCACTCAGCGTCTACGTATTACCCCGGTACGAACACCCGTGCGCGAGTGCAAACACTGCGCGATGGATGGCTTACCCCGACAGATGCACTGGCATAATGAATGCCCACGACGCGCTAGCATTTCCGCCCTCTCCACCAACCAGGGAAACGAGGAGGGCGACCCAGAGTTCATGTAACTCAGTTTGATGCCCTCATTAACGGGTACCCTGTCAGCGCTACTCTTGATACCGGAGCTACGATTACCTGTATCAGCAATGCAGCGCTGAAGGCACTTCCTTCACCTGCAAATAATGAGGAATTCGTGCATCTCAGTTCAACAAGTCACACCATCTACCAAAACTTTGGGTCGCGTTAATCTAAAGGTACAGATAGGAAAAGTGACAAGAGAAATTCAGGCTCATGTTCTACAAGGCATGAAGAGCAACTTACTTCTTGGCATGAATAGTGCTTACCTCTTTAACTTGTCGCTGGACCTTGACACCATGACTCTACGCCAAGGGAAAGACATCTTCCATTCTCGTACACAAAACTACACCACGGCTAACATGGGTGCGTCTTTGCAAGGTATTGAAGTTTGCGATGTACTACATCTAAATAAAACTCAACAGTTGGCATTGAAGCAGCTTATCCACAAGTACGATGGTATTTTTTCCAAGTCACAGACAGACATTGGGTGCATCAATGGCGAAATGCATCGCATTCATCTCATCAACAATGTTCCCATTCGTCGAGCTCCCTATCGATGCTCAGAAACCGACAGCGTTGAAATGGACAGACAGATCAACGAGCTTCTCAAGCAAGGTGTCATACGACTGTCTACCTCCCCATACGCTGCGCCAGCACTTCTGGCAGAGAAAAAAGGAGAAGGACGCACGCGCTTCTGCATCGACTACCGCAAGCTGAACAAATTGACAGTGCCTGATTATCAGCCCATCCCTCGCATTGATGACGTTCTCGATTCTCCGGGGAAATCTACGTACTTCTCGACGTTAGACATAACGTCAGGTTACTGGCACGTCAAGATTCACCCTGATGACATCCCGAAAACGGCGTTTGTCACACGTACCGGCCACTGCGAGTGGCTCGTCATGCCTTTTGGTCTTCGGAATGCTCCGGCCACCTTCGAACGGGCTGTCAAATTCATATTGGCAAAAAACCGTTTTCAGAACGTCACGAATTACTTCGATGGCATTGTTGTCTACTCTGACACGTTTCCAGACCATCTGAAGCATCTGGAGGGCGTTTTGAAAGTTTTCAAAAGCGAAGGCGTCAAGCTTAAATTAAAGAAATGTCAATTCGCTCAAACTTCCATTGAGTACTTGACACAAGGTTACGCATGGCACTGTCACTCCAAATCAAAGCAACGTGGACGCAATCCTACGGTTTCCGACACCATCACGCCCTAAAGAGTTGCAGCGTTTTCTCGGCACTGTCAATGTTTACCGTCGATACATCGACCACTTCAGTCAAATCGCTCACCCACTGACGCGCCTGCTCAGCAAAGACGCCACCTGGAACTGAGATTCGGAATGTGAACTGGCTTTCACTCAGCTCAAGAAATGCGTGACAGAAGAGCCAATCCTTAACATCTACGATGCCACTAAGCCTTGTGTGCTATACTGCGATGCATCCAACAGAGGTATTGGCGCCGTCTTGAAGCAGGCAGATGATGAAGGTAGAGAACACCCAATTGCATATCATTCACGGAAGTTACTAAAACACAAAATTAATTACCCCATCACAGAACTCGAATGTTTGGCAATTAATGACGCCATTGATTAATGGCACTGCTATTTACACGGGAAACTTTTCACTGTGATCACAGATCACGCAGCGTTGCAATGGATTAAAAGCATCAAGAATCCCCGAGGCCGACTTTTCCGGTGGTCTTTGAAACTCTCCATGTACGACGTGAACATCAAACACCAAAAGGGCATTGACAACATTGAAGCTGATGCACTATCTCGAAGCCCGGTAGTTCAACTCTTAGCTGCTGAGCAACTGCGAGAACATCACAACGACAAACCACCCGGAAAGCATACCATCGAGAACGGACTCAGTATAGTGACACGCAAAGGAATACGAAAAGTCTATGTGCCTTTTGCCCTCCGGTCTTCTCTTCTCCAAAACGCTCATGACGCTTTAGGTCATGTAGGGGTAAAGAAGACGTTGTGGCTTCTCTCTCCACAGTACTATTGGCCCGACATCATCACCGACGAGAGAGAGTACATACGCCACTGCGATACTTGCCAACGCTGCAAGAAACCGAAGACCAAACGATTTGGTTCCTTGGAGTCTTTGCCACCAGCGGAACAACCATTTGATCTTCTGGCCATGGGCACTATCGGAGGTTTTGGCAACTACGGCTCATCCAAAAGATTCATTCACTTAGCCATTGATTATGCCACCCGTTATGTCTGGGCTTTCGCACACAAGAATTAGACTTGCGACGCGTGCATCTCTTGCCTGAAGAGTATCTTCGCTGCTGGAAAGCCTCGGAAGTTCCTTTCCGACCGCGGCACAAGATTCACCGCCGGCAAATTTAAGCAGTTTTTCAAGCACAATAATATTCATCAGCTTTTAACAAGCTCACAACGCCCGCAGTGTAATGGCCTAAACGAGCGCACTAATCAGACGATCGTTACTCGCCTCCGATGCAAGATCAACGACAAACGCCGAATATCGTGGCCGCGTCTCCTCTCGGACGTTGTCGACGAGTACAATAGAACACCTCACGAAGTCACAGGTTACCCACCCTGCTTTCTTATGTATGGCACACCATCGTATCCCTATCTTCTTTCAGGCGTTACCGAAAATCTGCAGGAAGCTCGTACAAACGCAGTCCGCAATTGAGTGGCATATCACGAGAAAAACAAGGTCATATATGACAAGAAGTTCCTTCCAATAGAGCTTCAAGTGGGGGACTTTGTTCTATATGAAACACCCCGGCACCCGAACCGTGGCAAACTCAGCGCAATCATGGATGGACCCTATACGATCATACGCAAGATTTCGGCAGTTAACTACGAGATCGACCGCAGCGTGGCTCCACTCGGTCGCCAGACTGACATCGTTCATGTCGGGAGACTTAAACGATATCATCCGCCCCTGCATCTACGTCTCTCTCGGGGGAGGGGGGAAGCGTGTGACGAACCACACGAGAACGGTGTGGTGGAATGGTAGAAAAGAAGGAAGACGAAGAAAAATAAATGGTTCATCGTACAGCCATCACGTCTCCTGCGTCAAATATATATATATATATATATATATATATATATATATATATATATATATATATATATCGAAGGCCTGCCTTCGCTCAAAAGGCTCAGAGGCCCCCTCCGCGGTGATCTAGGTACTCGGCTGCTGACCAGCATGTCACGGGATCGAATCCCGGCTGCGGCGGCTGCATTTCCGATAGAGGCAGAAATGTTGTAGGCCCTTGTGCTCAGATTTGGGTGCACGCTAAAGAACCCCAGGTAGACGAAATTTCCGGAGCACTCCACTACGGCGTCTCTCGTAACCATATGGTGGTTTTGTGACGTTAAACCCCACATAACAATCAATCAAGGGATTCAGTGAGACAAAATTCGAAGGGTAGAGCCCACAACGCTGAGAACAACAACCGCTCTTCATGCGTGGCACAAAATAATCACGCACAGCCTTCCTGACAGGCTCAACACGGCACAAACGCACACAAAAACCCGGAGGGAACAATCCCGCAGACTGGAGGTCAAAACAACATACACAGTGAAACAACGGCAGGAAAGCCAGCAAGAAACATATAAAAGCCTGAAATAAAACTCACACGAAACTAGCCGTAGAATACGGGTCATCAACTCGCCTTATAGCGGCGCCTACAAAACCAGCGAGGTCTCGCCCCTGTAGCATGCACAGAGGAAACACCTCTGGCGCCTAGCGCGACCAACGCCGCATCCCATCGCTTGCCTGCCACCGAAAAGCCTTTGTGCTCGTCTCGCACCTCTTATTATCTGCCCGCCACTTTTCCGCCCCCTGTGGCTTTTTTGGATGTTGACGCTCGTCCCGTGCATGTGCATTCACATGCGCCTGTGCTCTCTTTGTACCCATAGGATGCCTGATGCCAATACCACCAAGTGTTACAATGGCGGGCCACGTGTCCGATACGGTGGCAGTTGAAACAAATCGGGCGATCGTCAGCAGTCCTCCTCTCGGCTGGGTTGCGAGGGCGTGCCGGAAGGTTCTGGCTTTGGGCATATGAAACAGGCGGTCGACGACGGTCGATCAGCTGAGAGGGAGCTGTAGTGCACTCGGAGGCAAGTCCAGCATTGGAAAGCTCTTATTCGCACAATGGCATGTACCAGTGGCACCATCTGAGGGCTAGAGTCACAGGCATGGGAGCACGTGGACGCAGGAGACAGAGCTTCAAGTTCACGTCTGATGATCTTGGTCACGTGCTCTGCAGTTAACGGCGTCTGTTGCGCAGGCCTGCCTTCGCACGACCAGGTGGCAGCTGTGTTTGGTAGTCGAGTGAAATTAAGGGCGATACGTCGACTTTTTGCGGCCTCAAAACGCTTGCACTCCTTGATGATGGCATCGATCGTGTTTCAGTCCTTGGATAAGAGAAGGTTGAATGCATCATCTGCAATGCCTTTCAATATGTGAGCTACTTTTTCGGTTTCTTCCATACCGTTGTCAGCTTTTCGGCAAAGGG